>NW_017804442.1:466323-488108 GCF_001625305.1 Branchiostoma belcheri
TGCCGGCTCGGGTTGGCCCTCTGGAGCTACCCAGAGTTGTTTGTTCAGGTTTCTAGCATAATTACCTGTGTGGCTAACCTCCCTATACTGCCCACAAATACAGTAACAAAAACAAATCTGATGAAAAAAAAAATACAATAGGAAGGTGGGAAGTGAGCTACATTTCCTTATTTGTCCCTAATGCACAAGATTTACAGTCTTCGTAGACATATAGGCCCAACCGTCATAACAGCCGTGTGGTTAAATCCCACTGAAGTACATGTACCTCCTCCACACAGTAAGTTCTGCCGATGTACTAGTATTCATAGACATACATGTAACAGTTCTTTGTCCAAGTTCATCTCTGTAGTAAGTACATGTAACACCTGTGTGGTTAACCTTCTTCCTGCTGCCTAACCCTCTCATGAACACAGATTTGATGTCAAAAGACTACCTCAGCAGGTAGAGGCTTAAATCCCACTCCTCCACTCACATTATGCTCTGCTGATGTACTAGTATTCATAGACATACAGTTCTTTGTCCAAGTCCAACTTCCATTGAAGTGAGCTAGATTTTCTCTTTTTATTTGCCCTTGTGCCCAAAATAAAAGCCTGAAAGGGTTAGTATTCCAGTTTTTTGTCCAGGTCTATCTCTGAGGTTCATTGTAACACCCTTTTGTGTGTTTAAATCCCAGTGAAGTACCTCCTCCACACAGCCTCTATCTCCAGACTATAGTCCTGCTTACTCCCGGGGCCGCTCTGTGGGGGGTACGGGCTCGGGTTCGCCCTCTGGAGCCGACCAATCAGGCGATCCCGTCCGGGAGGGGGTTTGGGGTCGGGGTAGGTCTCACGGAGGGGTTCCTCGGGGTCCAGGTCCAGACCGACCACTACAAACTCATGGGGGTGCCTGGGGGAGGGGGGGAGAAAATAGTGGTGTGAGACACATATTCACACATATATATATATATATACCTTTTTAGTAAAAACAACATACACATGTACACACACGTAAACACACATATACATTAACAAGAACAACGACACATGTACATACAGACACACATGCATACACACAAGTAGACATACACAGATACACACACACACAGAAACACGCACACACTCAAGCACATACACACACCAACAGTCGTGTACACACACCAACAACATACAAATGTACACAGACGTGTACTCACAAACACACATACACGAGTAAACATTCAGACACAGGTACACACACACATACACAAGAAAAACAATTTAACACAGACACACATAAACACACATACACACAAAAGAAAAATAACAAACAAACACACACACAGAAAACTATGTCCCAGGAAAGATTATGTTCCCAAATTTCCAAAAGCAAAGAAAACATCACCTCTCCACCCCAGTAAACTGAGGGTGTTTAGGTCCGTGTTGGTAACAGTTTGGGACGTTACAGTAACGGCCGGGCTGTTCCTCTCCTTTCCAGGTGTGTAGAACTGCCACAACACGCAGGTATGGTAGTCTTAAATCCCTGGACCGGCTCACACAGGCCAACATGTCCACCTGGAACAACAATGCAGTCCCATGTAGGTAGCATGTCGGCAGACAAAATGACTAATAAACTGATGGACGTACCAACTACTAAGTACCTAATACCAGCCCAGAAGAGAACAAGAAATAGCCATGCCTTCAAGTACCAGAGTTATCAACCAAGGCTTGAGGTGTTCAAGAATTCATTCTTTCCTAGAACTATTGCAGAGTGGAACTCGCTGTCACCAAGCACAGTAGGGGCATTGTCATTAGATAGCTTTAAACAATGTCTAGAGTTAGATGTTCAAGGGTTAGGTGTAACAAGTCGATCAGTGTAATGTAGTGTTACGTATACAGCGAAAGGCGGTTATACCAGCTTTACAGATACAGATACATTTGTACATCAAGGCCAGTAAAGCTTTTCAGTCACTAAGAGAAAAATGGATCATTCCATACCATCCACCCCTTTGGCGGGAATTGGTCCAGTCCACACTGCAGGGCCACGTTGATGTGAAGGTTGGCTTCATACCCTGCCTCTGGACCGGGCCACTCATCTAACGGGAGCCTGAGAATCAGATGTATAAAAAAAGTCATTGTGTAACCAAGGATTGAGGTCTTCAAGAATTCATTCTTTCCTATCGCAGAGTGGAACTCGCTGTCACCAAGTACAGTAACAAGCCGATCGGTGTAATGTAGCCAGCTGCCGCTGTGTTACGCTGAAAGGTGGTTATACCAGCTATACAGATACAGAAGCTGGTGTGTTACGCTGAAAGGCGGTTATACCGGCTATACAGATACAGAAGCTGGTGTGTTACGCTGAAAGGCAGTTATACCGGCTATACAGATACAGATACAGACATAGGCCATGAAAAAGCAAAACAAGTACAACTCACTTGGAGGGTGTTTCCACCTCGCCGGGCACCTTAAGAGCCACCGCAGTCGTCCCGTTCCGCCACACTTCCTTCACCTGTCCCGTCAGGTGCCACAACTTCTTATCCTTCTGCTGCATCTTAAGGAGCAGGGGCACAGGCAGCCCACCTGGGGGACACCTGCACAGGTGTTCAGCCTTACCTGGGAGGTCCCAGCTGCCCAGGTCAGGTGCTACCAGCTTAGGTTCACCTGGAGAGCAACGGAAAAAAGCAACCAATTGTTCTTCTCATGGTCTTAAGGAGCAGGGGCACAGGTAGCCCACCTGGGGGACACCTGCACAGGTGTTCAGCCTTACCTGGGAGGTCCCAGCTGCCCAGGTCTGGTGCTACCAGCTTAGGTTCACCTGGAGAGCAAGGGAAAAGCAACCAATTGTTCTTCTCATGGCGAAATGTCTTAAGGAGCAGGGGCACAGGCAGCCCACCTGGGGGGCACCTGCACAGGTGGGAAGCCTTACCTGGGAGGTCCCAGCTGCCCAGGTCTGGCGCTACCAGCTTAGGTTCACCTGGAGAGCAAGGGAAAAACGCAACCAATTGTTCTTCTTGTGGCGAAATGTCTTAAGGAGCAGGGGCACAGGTAGCCCACTTGGGGGACACCTGCACAGGTGGGCAGCCTTACCTGGGAGGTCCCACCTGCTCAGGTCTGGTGCTACCAGCTTACTCACACCTGGGGAGCCAAGGAATCAGTCAATCTTTTCATTTTCATTTTTGGTGACGTCTCAGGGAGGAGCCTAATGGTACAGTACTGTGTGCAGTTTGCAAGAATTCTAGGAATTGTACAGGAATTTTGTCCACAGGCATGGCATGTCCACAGGAATGTCTCCTAGCACTGCCCGTTCACTATACACTCAGGGGAGGAGTGCACTGTTTCTGTCTAGACTTAACAGGTACCAAGGCTTCCTCAAAATCATGAAATGATGGCAGTGCCAATGATTCATGATCTGATTCAGCTGACGTTTCAGTGATGACCGTCTGTCACCTTCCTCAGGGCAATTCTGACTGGTTCATATTGTACTGCAGCACAGGTGTTGCTGCTATAGATGCATTCCCAAACATAAAATATTTACATTTCTACATGGTTACAGTGACTTACCAACCTGATGAAACTATTCACAAAGCTGGTGTGTTATGCCAAAATGAACTTTTATTTTACCATAACACGAAACAAACAAACAACAACACAGTGACGTACCTTGCTTGTTGGTCAGCCGAGGCAGTATGACCACACTGAGCTGCCAGCTATGCTGCAGGTAGAAGGGGTCATGGGATGACTTTTGACCCGACCTGACCTCTGACCTGACCTCTCCCCAGGAGGTGCAGGTCAGTGCGTGGCTGCCTAGCAACAGCCAACCATACTGGCCAGCATCTGTGTAATGGAAAGGTAGAGAAGCGTTAGCTTGATGACCAAACCTGTTTTAGCTCCACAAAATATTTGTGGAGAGGATGTAGGACTTGGGAGCTACTGTATAACAGGTTTGGTAACTAGGCTAGAGAAACATTGAAATAGCATAAAAAGCCTTCACTGACAAGTTGTTCAAAAGGTGATTTGGTTGTGGTGAGATAAGTTTTAAGATCTATATGTACATTGTTTTCTAACAAGTGCACTGAAGTACAGTCAAACCTGACCAAGCGGCCACCTCTTGAAGGCACCATAAGTTTTTACTGTCCCAGTTTTTCTTCTCCCTAGATGCAAGCATGAAGAGCCCTGCCCAAGAATGTGTTTCCTTACTTTTGTTATCAGAAAGGGAGCAGGTCCTCATAACAGTGTTGGCATTCCAGGCTACCTTTCTGTAGCTGCCTTGCCTTGAGTCGTACAAGTTACTCCACATGTCTCCATCCCTGTATAAACAATATAGTAAAATACTTTCTTCTTATCTTAGTTTCTAGAGTGGGGTATGGATCTGTCAATATCTAATTAGCACTGATTTTTAAGAGGGTCCAGAAGAAATATGTATGGAAAAAACACTCAACAACATCAGAAACTTTGCTCCATACCATGACATGTGGATGTCGTTTGAAGATGGAGGTAGGTTTGAAACATCGTCCATATCAACTCCCCATGGGTGAACCACCTGGAAGTAGGAAGGAGACTGTGATAAAGAATCTACAGCAGAATCAGTAGTATGGGTAAGGTGTAGCCTGTATTACACAATCTCTAACTTGCTGTCAGAGCTTGTGGCCATTCAGCTATAACTTGAGAGAACCATTCCCCCCAAAAAATTTTCTAAGGTAAACAAACATATGTCTTAACAGTCCCTTTTCATAACCCCAAACATTTGAGTGGTTTGCAGTGAGGTGAAAATTGTACTAAATAAAAAAAATTGTGTTCCTAGAATTTAGTATGTTCCCAATTCTCATAAGGTGCTGACCAGTGAAGGCAACAAGAAGCATGATGTAGTCATGTACATTAGAGTGTAGACAAGCTAGAGAGAGAGAGAGCATAGGATTTATATCTTTTTACTTCTCCAGCAATTTTCTATCATCTCATCACTGAACATGTTCCATTTTATATGACAAAGATATCGTGCAGGCGTTTTAAAAACGTTCTTCACCTGTAAGTGGTTGACAGCTTCAAGCAGATGATCTCTCCTGATTGAACTTCCGACAGTCCTGTTGAACAGACCCTTCCCCTGACCAGCCAGGCTGGTATACAGACTGTGCAGCCACAGGTTACTGATGTAATCCACACGGGGAGACTGGTAGGTCATCTGAAACACAGAGGAAATATTTCATAAGGTGTGAAAAAAGTTTGCTGAAGAGTTGAATAAGAAATTTTACTAGTATAAGGGTCATGGGTTTGAATCCCGATAACACAGGGCTACATGTAGATGTTGTGTCCATGGGTAAGGCAGTTTTTACAGGCGACTTGAGGAGACTGGGAGGTCATCTGAAACACAGAGGAAAATATCTCAAGGAATAAAAAAAGCTAGACAGCTGATTGAACTTCCAACAGTCCTGTTGAACAGCCCCTTCCCCTGGCCAGCCAGGCTGCTGTACAGACTGTGCAGCCACAGGTTACTGATGCAATCCACACGGGGAGTCTGGTAGGTCATCTGAAACAGAGCAAATTATTTCATGAGATGAGACGAAACAAAAGTTTGCCTAAGAGTTGAATAAGAAATTTTACTAGTATAAGGGCCATGGGTTTTATTCCTGATAACACACTGGGCTAGATGTTGTGTCCATGGGTAACACAGTTTTTACAGTTAACTTGAGGAGACTGGTAGGTCATCTGAAACAGAGAGGAAATATTTCAGGGAATGAAAAAAGCTAGACAGTTGATGGAACTTCCAACACTCCTGTTGAACAGACCCTTCCCCTGACCAGCCAGGCTGCTGTACAGACTGTGCAGCCACAGGTTACTGATGTAATCCACACGAGGAGTCTGGTAGGTCATCTGAAACAGAGAGGAACTAGAAAGTTGTTTGGGGTCATGTGGCATAGCGGTAGCGTGTTCGGCCCAGGCCCAAGAGGTCCCGGGTTCGAATCCTGCCCAGTGTCACCTATCTTTTGCCCTTGGGAAAGACTTTCCTCACTTCACTCAGGTGAAAATGAGTTCCTAGCTTCGGTTAGGGACGTCCCTCAGATAAGATGTTAAATGGAGGTCCTGTGTTTGGGGAGAGCCACACCCCACGCACGTTAAAGAACCCATCGCAACTTATCGAAAACAGTAGGGGACCTACAAAACTAGTGTGTTACGCCTAAAGGCGGTTTACAGGTTATACGAAATAAACAAAGAGAAGTAGTTGATACGTACTGGTGGATCTTCTCCTGGAGGCCAGGGAACCTGTGACAGCAGCTCTGACAGCTTCACCAGTCCAACGTGGGAGATCTCTCTGCCCTGGAGAAAAGTAGATCTACTTCTAAACCCCAGTTTTACTGACAACCTAGTCATACAACAGTTAACAGGGGTAATAATGATACAACTGACTGACATACTACATGTACATGTACTACTAGTAGTAACTTTAGTAACTTAAACTTTCAAAGTTGAGAGAAGTCAATTTGGAAGTTGAATACTGTTCATAGATACAAAAAAGAGAAAACTTCTCACCACCTTATGATGGCTATGGGGTCACCATAAGGACCACATGGCCACAGTGGCCCCTTTTTGTACTCTCCAAGCAGAGGTATTAAGTTCGTTACCTTTGTATAAATGCCCCATTTTTTTGTCACTAAAACAACAGATATATACACATAAAAAGGTAACAATCCTCCTCACCAACCTCTGCTTGGACAGTACCTTTTTTTTGTGGTCCCTTAGATAATTCTCAAGCATTACCCTATAACAGTAGAATTCTGTGTTTGACTTACCCTCGGCCAGACCCTGCCAGGTACACTGGGGATGAGCCTGACACACTCTGACACTCCGCTGAAGTCTGCGCCAGTAAGAACAGACCAGACAGTCTGCTGGGGCACCTCCAACTGATGCAGCATATACCCCAGGTCTGTGGCAAGGGGGTGGGGGTCTGAGAGGGGGAGAGAAGAGAAAACTGTAGAAGCTTTAAGGTGGTCTTGTGGCTAAGGTTTGTCCAGTCAGAAAATAAAGGTTGTAAGATTGAATCCTAGGTAGACATAACATCAGCAGAACATCTCTTTCAAGGACATATTCGCATACTTAAGGATGACTTTCCACCTATAAGTTTCAAAAGATGTGTTGGTTAAGATGTCATCTCCAACAGGTAAAATTCTGAAGCAATGTTAATGATGACTGGGGATGAATTCGACACACTCTGACACTCCGCTGAAGTCTGTGCCGGTAAGGACAGACCAGACAGTCTGCTGGGGAACCTCCAACTGGTGCAGGATATATCCCAGGTCTGAGGCAAGAGGGTGGGGGTCTGGGGAGGGGGGTGTAAAAATGTCAAGTTAAGTCAAGTAAAAGCTTATTGCACACCAACAGGTACAATGTGAGGCAATAGCTTTTAGTGTTGTACATGTATATCGGTAAAACTATTTAAAACCTTGTGTAAAACTACAGAAAAATCAAAGGAGGCAGTGTGTTTAGCTGTAAAGCATCCCCATGACCGCCCTTGGTCAAGGAACTGAGAAGCAGTAAGTGGTATAATTCTACCTACTACATTAATCTAGACATAATTATGTACAATCTACAAGTCAATTCTAAGTCATACAATATTGATACAAGACAGAGTTATTGACTTCTAACATTTACCCTCTAACCCCTCACCTTTCCACACTAGCTGCTGCGTGACCTCTGGGGAGAAGGTCAGTGGAAGGTCACAATACCAGCCCAGCTGACCCTGTCTGGTCCACGCCTGATCACTGAACCCAGCCGACGTCACAAGCAGACGCACATGGGCCTCATACCTGGGGGATAGATATAGGGCGATACATGTTTTTAAAGAGGAAACTGACTAGGTGTAACAGGTCCATCTGTATAATATAGCGTGCCTGCCAAGCTAGTGTGTTACGTCTTGGGAAAGTTATACTGGCTACATATATACTAGTATACAGATACAGAAAAAGGGAGAAAAGGATATCAAAACTAGAAAGGTAACATCTGCAAAGAAAATGCATGATGCCAAAAAAACTACTTTTCAGTTCATTCTTATTCAAACACATTAATATACAATATGTATATGGTGACCAGCCCGTCTAACTCTGTCCTGCCACTTGCTACATAATGTAACCCAACACCTCAGCATGCACGAGTTACCATGGTGACAGCTTTCTGCTACTTTTACATCCCAAGTTTATGTTCTATCTTACACTATCTATCTTAATGTGCTAGTAAAGAAGTATATAAGAGTGCTGTAAGACTTACCTGAGGACACAGAAGTTGGCGTGGAGTTTGTGAGAGGTTCTCGGGTGGATAACTTCCACCACACGCTTGTCAGTACAGTCACACGGGGAGCCTGCTGAGGTCCTGTCAGCTGGGTGATGGGGACAGTCCACCAGCTTCTGCCGTGTCATAGAAGAGCTGCCTTTCTGTGGGCACAAACAAAATGTACAGCCAAGGTTCAGAATACCATCTGTATATGTTGGTTGGTGCAGGTGATATTGGGGCTGTGCAGGTAATTCTGATGTCTACCTGTACCTAATCATGTATTGGGTTTATATACAAATGTAGGTATGAAGTACATTTGTATGAAAGAAACAATGGAAATGGTTTCTGTCCAGTTGAAGTATGATCCATACTTTCTAACTGCTGAGTGGTGCAGTGGTAACATTTGTCTAGTACAGATACATGTAATTGTCTAGAATGTCTAGAATATCAATACGTGTAGTACTGCTTTAAGATTTTCATGCAGTACATATTGTACTAGACTGGAGTTGATTTTTAAAAAATCCTTTGAAAATCTACAGCAGGTTCTCCACTTACAGAAGGGCAGATGACAGAGAGTGCCACAGAGTGAGGAAAGTAGTTCATCACATAGGAGTCATCAGAGAGTCTGGTGTCTGTGCACACAATGGCATGGGTCAGCCCTTGTGTCGGGATAGCCTCCAGTTGGGACAGCACTAGTGTGGAGCCTGGTGCTTCTGGGGTCCAATAGCTGAGGACATACAGTAAGATAAAAAGGTCAAATGTTGGTCCAATGTAAAGCGTAACATTTTTAAAACCCATGAGGTCAACCAAGGAAGAGATGGATCAACAACGTAAGGAAAGATTCCTACTGCCTAAATCCACCAGAGAAGAGGCAAATGGTGGGCTGTAACTGTGGTTGCCTCAGTAAAGATTCTTCTTTATATATTATAATACATGTAATTATATTGAGTAGTTAGGCCACACCAATCTGATTTCTTGGTTCCTGAATTTCTTGGTCATAAGGAAAGTAAAGTACATGCAGAAGAAGGGCAAATGAGAAAAGAAGCAGGCATAGTCCCAGATACATGCTTTGTACTACTGCTATTGTTGTGTATTCTCACCTGCCTTCCCCACCTGTAGAACCTCCTGACTCTGACAGGTGTACTTTATTGTAGAACACCTGTCCCACCTGGCCTGACTCAGGCTTCACCCACTCTATGTTGTCTATGGAATACAGGGAAACAAGAAAAGTAATACAGAACCTCAGTAAATTTTCAAAACACCTGTAAACTTAATGCTATATATTGACTGCAATTACAAATGATGGGGTGTGACTAAGACATTCAAGGAAGACTTAACAAGAACTAGAAAGGTAAGCAAAGCAAATGCATACTTCACCTGGTCTAGCCCAACAAACTACTGCACCATTTATTGTTACTCAAACTTTGAGTCAAAGTCAAATACATTCATAGGTATGGTGGGCAGGCTCTCCAACTCTGTTCTGCAACACCACAGGATGCCTCCTATAGCACCAGTTACCATGGTGACAGAGGTCTGGTCCAGGTCATTTAACTTATTAGTTTGGAGAATAAGAGTGACAAAAGGTCTGGTTCAGCTCATTGACTTTATTTGTTTGAAGAAGAGGAAGAGGAAGAAACTGAGAAAAACCCTGGTAAAAACAATATATTTTCCTTCAGTGAAAGTAAACATAGTTACCAAAGAGTTGTTGAGCTGTGTGTGTGCCCTGTTGCCTGGCTGTAGGGAGGTTCCTGCCTTGCTGTTTCCACTGCTGGTACACAGCTCTCAGTACAGAGAAATCTTAGATCCTTTTCCTTGCAGTTTTCTTGTCTCATGAGCTCACTACAACTAAGGAAGGCTTCAGACTTACCGAAGAGTTGTTGAGCTGTACGTGTGCCCTGCTGCCTGGCTGTAGGAAGGTTCCTGCCTTGCTGTTTCCACTGCTGGTACACAGATCTCAGCTGGGGGTCCACCCGGCCTGTACTCAGCATCTCTGCTACCTCCTTCTGACTGAACTGCTGCAAGGCACAAAACAAGAGCCTTGTTAGGCCAAAAAGCAGTTACTCAAGCAACTGGATATGATTTCGGAAATGGTCAGACATTTCAGGTAGGATCCACTACCTTTCTTCAGTGACACTGGAGACTTGTCAGAAAGGCTGGTTTATTATTGAAGTATGAACTAAGCACAAGAACTTCCAGTGTCACAGTCTGACTGTTTCCAAAATCATATCCAACTGTTTTTTGGCATATGATATTACCTGTTTGTCTAACCTTCACCGACAAAAATAACTGGCTGCCTGAATACAGTGATTTCAGTGAATAAATTGAACTTTTTTAAGAAAAGAAAATCTATCTACCCTCTTGGCATCCCCACAGACACCCTTCCAGCTCCTCCACATGTCCATAACCCTAACACTAACCCACTCACACTGACTACCCTAACCCTAACTCACACTCACTATCTTGGCTAAGATAATTGGCTATACTGTTGTGGATGTCCAACACAAGAAATAAAGGGGAGAATAAAGAAAAGAAAATCTAGCTTAGGCTCCATAGCAGGCTTATAGAACTGGGGGTTTGGTGGTCTTCGGCTGTTTTCTGATTAGCCCAGTTCAAGAAACGGGGGTAATTCAGCCAGGCCGGCTATGTTGTCTATATGCAATCAGAAAATAGCACATAAAAGCTCCCAAAGACCCTGAAGACCCCAAAACCCCCAGTTTTTGCATGTAATAGAGGCTAAATCAATCTACCCTCTTGTTATCCCCACAGACATCCTTCCAGCTCCTCCACATGTCCATAGCCTCCCTCTCCTGCTGAGGTGTCAGACTGGGTGTCTTGGTCTTCGCTCTCTTCTCCTGGCTCTTTGACGTGTACACTGTCAGGAAACGCTGTAGGAGGAACATTTTACATTTGCATATACTTTTTTTCCCAAAAAATTAAAATTTCTTTATAACAGAACCATGTTTATGACATATACAACCATGTTTAGCATATTTCATCATCATTTCATATTTCTGGTACTTGTATAATTGTTCAAAACAAGTTACACAAGGTTCTGTGATTTCCTACAAACACCAACAGATGTGACCTCGTAATGTTTACCTTCGGATATGGTCTTCTTTGTTAATTCTTACTCAAATGCATTCATATATATATATATATATTCAGACAGAAGTATAAATCCCTCCTACTATAAAATTGCAACATTATGTAACCCAACACCAGTTACCATGGTGAGAGACGTCAACAAATCAGGCCATTGGCCAGGTCAGAGGTTAGTGTTTGGAACAGAAGAGGAAGAAACTGAGTAAAAACAATGTTTTCCTTCGGTAAACATAAAAAAACACCAGATCGACCTCGTCCCCTATCCCACTGCTGCTAGCCCCCAGGCCACACTTCCTGGCCATCCCTGAGATGTGACTGCGTATGTCGCCCGTTAGGCATCGGGGAAACTCCAGCGTAGCTTTGCTGTTCTTACCATCACAGGTCGCATCCTAGGACAAAATACAACTACAAAGGTTTAAAAGAAATGCAAAGCAAATGCATAATGTCTACCTTCGAATTCGCATATGGACTGCTCTGTTAATTCCTACTCAAACACATTTATTATATGGTGACAGGGGTCTCAATCCCTCCTACTATAAAATTGCAACATGATGTAAGTAACTAGAAAGCAGCTGCTAGAAAGGTAATTAACATTTGCAAAGCAATATGGGGATAGTCTACTGGTGCAATACTAATGTGGTCCAAATTGGCATCAGTAACTGTTGCCATGAGGATGATGACTAGAATGGTGAAAATGTTAACGTTAAGAAAGTTTTCACAGTCAACAGGATGTTTCAAGGAAAATCTCCGAGGCAACTTGCAATGCTGTAGACAACAGAAGAAGTGTTCTAGCCCTCAAGAAATCTTAAGGTGTTACTGTCTGACCTTGAAGGCCCTTAAGATGGTGTCAAGGTGTGCAGACCTCCTGTCCCAGGGAACGATGAGGAAGGAAACTCCAGCTGCATCCATGTCCCATTTTCCTACAGGGTATCTGCTGTCTGAAACACAGTTTAAAACTTTAATACATGGATGTATTCATCATAGGCCGAGGCTATTGGGAGGTTCAAATCTAAGACTGTGCATGGGGGGCTGCCATCTAGCATCAGTGATTACGAATTACGCAAAATTTTCGCTGCCTATTACGAATTACGTTAAAGTCTCAGAGCTGATTACGACTTTAAGATTTGCGGCTAATGTTCAATTACGAATTACGTTGATTTTTGCGGAGGCTGCCTACGAATTACGAAGTCTAAAATGGCCTGATTACGCCTTATGAAAAAGGGCTTGCAGGCCCTCATAAATAAACAATTAACGTTATATATATTCACATGTAACATTACATGATGTCAACAAAACCAGCCATCACTCAATTAAGGCATCGGCTTGAATATCACAGATATCAGAATAAAATGTACAATGTTATATATACAAAATATAACTGCAGTAATTATGGATTCTGCTAGGGGGCAGTTTTTATTGATTGCTCACCTGTGTTGTGCAGTTTCACAGAAATCTGTTAGGGGTGGAATGTACACGCACGCACACACATACGTACAGTTACTCACCAACACATGATACACAGAGAGAAAGAGGCCAAAAGTTACTTCACTCTCTTTCATGCAATATTAAAACATCTGGTTTGAATCAGTGTGAAAGCCATATGCGTGCCATTCGCCCCATGGCCATGTCAAAACATCGTCACAAAAGCTCAGTTACGACAACAGAAAAGTCAACATAACCAAACGAAAGCGTAACATTCTGACAAATTATATTCTTAAAACTGCAAACAAAGTTTCGGTGGACTTGCATCGCTTGGAACTTCGATAAAGAAGCTAGAAGCCATGTGCAACTACTGTTTCGGCCCTCAAAGCTCTGTAACTTACCAGTCAAATCCAGGTCGAATGGGTCCTTTGTCTTGACAAAAAGCAGTAGTGGTAACGCTTTGGCCTTGTCGGAAGCCTGTCGTTCCTCCATTTGCTCCAGTTGTGCCTGTTTCCAGGTCTGTTTGTGTAACTAAAATGTTTGCTACTTTTTGGCGCGAAGATCACACTTCGATTTTGGTGCGAAACTAATAGGCTGTAACACTAGCAGATCATTCGGAACCTGGCCATTCGTTCCCACAATTACAAGAAATGTAATCTAAATCAAGAAACATGTAAAGTAACGTTACATGGGTGTTAGATTGACTTTAAAAACAACTTGAAAGCTTTATCCAATAAGTTAAATCGATGAATTTGGTAGTTTTGTGAACGTGTGAGGTGGGACTGAACATAGCAGCTATTTTGTATGTGAGCCATTCGCCCTCCCCGAGGGATAGGAATGCTCCAAAAGTTCTTGGAGGGGGGAGGCTGAATCCCCAATAACTTTATACGGTCAGGATTATAATAAAAGTACAAGAAGATATATATCTCATTTGTTCTCATATATTTAAAAAAGGATTGGAGAAAATGGTCTTAGGGCTTTAAAAAGGAGGAAAACTTGGAATTTTAATAACATAAATATAATACCCCCTCAAAGTGTGTGTACCATTCCAGATCTGGTAGATTATGATGAACTTTAATATAAGTTTAACTGAACATACAAAAACAGAAAAGCAGTTCAAATCGTTTCATCTCTTTATTGGTGATTATGCAGTACAAAGTACTATGCATCATAAGCATTTATGCATTTATACATTGAGGAAATGCAATTGTTAACATGCATGGATTCCAGAAAAGTTGACTTCTGTTCAGGTCATGTGACATACAGACGGAGGGTCATTTTGACTTGAGGAAGATATGAGGACTACATGATTGAAAGCTTGTTGATAATTATCATTTAACTTTGTGTACAGAATTAGAGTATATAAAAATCTCTTATAATGTCCAAATGAACTTTCATTAGAATAAAACAACAGATGAGGCGGAAATTCAATAAGTAAGAAGGAGGCTAACAGATAGACATGATATCATAATTTATCTATCACTGCGTGTCTTGAACTAAAGTTCTGATGATGTCTACTTCTGTTGTTGATCGTCTTTATGTTGCACGAGTCCCTTGGAGATCAGGTCAGGAATCTCCACTGCTAGCCAGGGTCCAAGCTGGGGGAGACAAAAACATTTTGATAGATTTAAATAGACATCCAGGTAAACAATACTTATACACAGTAAAATATTTACTTAATTACAACACAAGGATTACACAGAGATCAAACTACCACTGTTGCCTTCATCAGGATAATTAATGATCAATCACTTTAAAAAACTTATACATGTGAACAATTAAAATTCTACTATTGAATAAAATAGGGTGATTATTCCCATACGTTCCAAGTGACTAGAATATCTATTTACTCATGAAGTGACAAAATTAAAGTGATGAGTGAGTGAGTGAGTGAGTGAGTGAGTGAGTGAGTGAGTGAGTGAGTGACTGAGTGAGTGAGTGAGTGACTGAGTGAGTGAGTGACTGAGTGACTGACTGAGTGAGTCAGTGAGTGAGCAAGTGACTGAGTGAGTAAGCAAAGCTCACACAAGCAGTACATACCCCTAATGCCATGGCGTGTGCTATACCAAACTTCGGAACGTTCCTGCCCCACAGAGGTTTGAAATGGTCTGTCAGACAGATCTTTCCTCCCCTGGAAAACACAACAAAAATAACTTCCTCCTGAAATCTTTAAAATGCACTTTATAAGAATAACAATGTATTTTTAAGCAAAGAACTTTGCAGTTGCTGTAAACCAATGATTAGCCAGGTGTGTTACAACTCAGGCTATTGTTTACATTAACACTGTCACATGATAGGAAAAAACACTTTCATGTATCATATCCTGTGAGAGACCGGCCACTATAACTCTGTATTTCCACTTGCTACATAATGTAATATATTTCCAACACCACAGAGTGCCTGCCACAGCATCAGTTACCATGGCGACAGCTATCTGGTCCAGGTCATTGACCTTATGTGTTTGAAGAAGAAGAACAAGAAAAACAGCAAAAAACAATATGTTTTCTTCTATGAAGGTAAACATAAAAGATCACACAGATATCTTTGACCTTATTTGTTTGGAAAAGAAAAAGAATTCACAGAGCAAAGACAACATGTTTTCCTTCTATGAAGGTAAACATTTAAAAAATAATGTTTGATCCACCCACCTGTACATCTTAGCAGTTTTCCCCTCCAGTTCAGGGATAGCTATTTCTGGTGCAGTTGTTGGGAAGGTGATCGGGATCTGAAATCAGCACAAAAGAACACATGATATACATGTAAGTCCAAGCTTTCCTTTGGCATTATAGTACATGTATACAGCTTCTGAAGCACAACATCAAAGATTGACCTACTTTCAGTTTCGGTAAGAGGAAGAAATTACACATCACTGCTTCCTACATGCACAATCAGAATAATTGAAATATTCAAAAACACTGGACAAGAAAGACATTTTGTTTTAGTTCATGTATGTACCCTTGTTGTTCCTTTGCCATACATTGTACCAGCTACAGTTGTTGAGCAATTAAGTTGATTGATTGATTGATTGTAATGATTAAATATTCCATTTCAATGTCCATAAAGCCGGCATAACACTATCAGCAGCCTTCAACCAAATTTGATCATTGAAAGAATTTCCAAATTGACAAGAAAAATTAGGCACAATTTCAAAATCGACAGAAAAACTAGGCACAATTTTAAAATAGACAAAAAAATTAGGCACATTTTCGACCTGAAAATCTATCTTGATACATCGGACAGGGATTGGTAAAATGTGACAAACACTGATCCTAAAAATCATGCAATTGCCAGGCATATCTCTATATAGGTCATGTGTTTATTTCCAGTGCTGAGACCAGATGTGACAGGACAGATCTAGAGATTTGCAGTTTGACTTCCACCAGTTTCTGATCATGAGGTGGGGTCAGTTATGATATTAATGGAAGTAGGACAGAGGAAATCTTTATTGAACTGTTACTCATACATTTCAAAGGAAGCTCATAAGTTTGTGATCTAGATGGAATTGGGACAAGCAACATTGTATCACCAATAACTGAGATCAAAATAAAACCAAATCAAAACCGCAAAAATCTATATTGAGAAATTTAACATTTGCATTTAAGAAATCAATAGCAATTGGGCAAGAAAGTGTTTTTCGGTTTTTGTAATGTTGCTGTTTTTTTTTTTCAATGATGTGGATTTCATCTTGTTGCCTACTGTGTGTTTCATATTCTTAAGCATTTAAAAAGGTCACTACACTGGCCCGATTATGACAAAACGACTAAAATGTCAAATTTTCAACCAAGCAAATCAATACAGTAGGAGATCAAACATGTCCATTGGACTATTCAAATCAATGCAACATCTTCTGTATACAACAGGATCTGTTAGTCCAGTTGTCATGGTTATAGTTTTAAGGTTAAGACATTCAAAGACTTACATACACCACACAGTCAACTTACATAGGATAGGACTAGGTGATCCCAATCAGGCATTTTTTGCCGAGAAAGAAATTTGGAAAAGGCACCTCCAAGAATGGATCAATAAAGGTAGTAGGACAGAGACAGAGTGATTATTGTAAATCCTGCACCTCCAATTAAAATATACAGTTTGACAGGTACATGTACATGTTTGACTGATCACCAATTTGTGAGATTCTAACCAGTATTCCATCAATAATTGGCAAGGCAGTTTAGGAGAAAAGGTGGTCTTTTGCTTAGGGTTGTTGACTCAGAATCCAAATGGTCTGGGTTTAAATCCCTGGTAGTTTCACTTTTTCTTTCGAAATAGCCTGGTTACCAGACCTAGTATGGCTATTTGCGAAGAGGATGTAGGACTAGGACTCGGGTGATACTTGACTCGGGTAAAAAATGAGTACCTAGCTAACAAGTATCTGTTTGTCCAGACAGAGTAGGTTGATAGCACATGGGTGGGGGAGATTGACAGGCAGAATGACAGGAGAGCAAAGGTCTCAAAATCTAGCTGGAAGCCAACAGGAATTAGGGGTCGACATGGGGGAATTCAGGAAGCCAAGAGTTGCATACATCCTGGAAGTCTGAAGTTTCTTGTTAGAAATTTACCTATAATTATTATTGTATCTTGATTTATGATTTTCGAATTCCTTTCTTACGTTTAACTATTGTTATTTTTTGTTACATTATTTTCTTGTATTCCATGGGCTCCCTTGGAAATCAGCCCCAATGGCTGAAGAGACCACCCATTTGTCCGTAAGATAAATAAATAGAAAAAGAAAAGGGTAGATCACATGACTTACATCAAACTCAATCTCAAACTCATATTTCATCAGGTCCTGGTAGTGCCAGCATTTTCCAAACCACCTGTAGAAAATTAGAACAATATTTTACAAATAGTTTCATCAGTTGACAGTAAAATATAATCTCCAAGCAGATCATACAGTGGCCAGGCAGTATCCATTGGCCAGAAGAGTGTCCAGCGACTGGGTGGCCAATGGATACTGCCTGGCCAATTTGACACTGTCTTTTGCGACCACCGAAAGATCTGCTGGAGATTAACAAAGTATGCACAGAATTATTGTAATCAAGGAAGATCTAGATAAGAATAAATAAAACAAGAAATTCAGGAATGTGTGAAATCGTTGATTTCTTGTTCTCTTTCTTATTTTTACCCACCTTGTTCCTTCTTTGTTGGACTCCAGTCGGAACCAGTCATTGTCTTCCTTCTTGTTGTTTTCTACATACTTAATATAAGAACAAAAACAACAACAACAAATAAAACTATGGCTTTTTAATAAACTTAACTCAGTCTGTGTGACAACAAATTCTTCATCAAGCCTCTACATGTTCAACAGCACATCGTATTACTTGAAATGATGAAGTTTCATTGACATTTGTAATCTTAGTTGTCCATCTTAATTGAAAAAAATTATCTGAAATTTGATCATAAGGTTTGATATCGTTATGTCTAAGCCTCTAAGGATAGGAGTTTGGTCGGGTAATGGTTTATTACATCATATACTAATGTTATATTGATGTACAAATGAATTACAAGCGCATTCAAGTTAATATTACTGTCAACATATGGTAAAGTTTAGATCACGAAAATGTGGAGGGTGGGAGGGGGGCAACGTATGGCATGCTTCACTACTTCGGTTTTATACATGATATCAACGATATAGTCATACTTAAATACCTTAATAAGGGCTTGGTACTCTTCCTTAAGCCTCTGGACCCAAAGGTCCCGGTCTCGAGGCCCGGCTTTCGTCTTGAGAAGAGGAATGTTACTTAGAGTTTTCTTAGTTGCGGCGTCCACCATTTTTCCTGATGGTAGGGTCCGATTGCGTCATTATACTTCCGGGTCAGTCACGTCCCCAGGGCGCGCAGCGCACGATATCCTGGGGACGAGCATACTACTAGTACTACTACTAGTATTGTACTAGTATACCGTAGCCTCTACCAGGCTTCGGGAGGCGGCTGGAAAGAGTAGAAATCGGCCAAATAGAGAGATAACATGCCAGGGGAGTTTGGTCGGCTGGAGAGAACAGTTTGCCACTCTGTTTGGCCGATTTCTACTCTTTCCAGCCGCCTCCGGCCGAAGCCTGGTAGAGGCTAACTATACCGGGCGATTGTGCCTCAAATTTAGTGAATTTTTTTCAGTGACGTCTAGCCCTAACCTACTACAAATCCTCCGCAAACAGAGTATTTGGAAATCCCATTTCCTGTCTTTGAAGAAAAAAGATTTGCGTCGGACCAAAATACTTCTTGACTTAAACCAACATTACTAGCAAATTCCAAGTGGGCTATTAAATGGCCCTTAAGTATACTAAAGGATACCGATTATATTGATGACGCAAGTTTGCAAAATGGTTAGGAATTACATTTGTAAGAAGGGGATCTTCTATAGTGATCCAGGGTTAGGATGACCTGACTATACTACGAATATTCGCGAAGGTAGATTATATACTAGTATAAAGGCTTTGTAAATGTCAAAATAAGTCGTGTTCAAAGAGCGCCCGTGGCAAAACCTTTTTCCCGCATAAACCTTATATAAACGGCATCTGAAATGTCACGTATCCTGGAGGAAGAAAAGGGTTTTGCGCTAGTCCAAAGTTCAAAGACTTTAATGCCGCGGTTTGTATTTTTAAACTGGCGGTCTGACCTGGGCCTAGTATTGGACCGCAGAGGTTGTGGTTGGCAAAAGATCTCTTAAGTCAGATCCTAGCATGCTTTTACCAGCTGCAGGCTTCAGAGGAGAAAAAGAAAAAGATTAGAAAAAGATTTGCCCAATAAACAGATAACATACAAAAGGAGATAGTCGGCTAAATGAGTAAAGTTTGTCGTTCTGAACTGTATTATTTTAGCTGACTAACTACCCTCAGCTGGCGTGTTACTTGTCCATTTTGCCAATCAAATTTCATGTGAGGCCACACCGACAGTTTGCAAATATATTTTGCCATTGAGCATTGAGGTTCAACGACCCAGGGTAACGTTAACTATTTTGCTTTCACCCGAATAACGGAGTGCCGAGACCATGCATCGCAAATTTCCCACTGTAAATGCACAAAGGGTGTACAGTAGACCAAATGCACGGATAGAAAATTGCACATCCTGGGTTTGTAAAGATTTTTTACTGTTGCGGTAACGGGTTCAACGCTCGAACTTAGGGTAACGGTTTGGCCGTCACGTAGACAGCTTGACTTAGAAAAAAAATGCATGACTAACGGACTGCGAAGACCAATGCAATACAAGTTGCCCTCTCTATACATACACAGAGGATGTACAGTAGGCCAAAACGTACTGATAGGAAATTGCACATTTTACAAAGACATTTTGCCGTTGAGGTTCATTGACCCAGGGTGACGGTCTGGCCTACACGTAGGGAGTTTGCCTTGGCAAAAAGGATCAAGTCACCCATACTATGTAAATACAAAGGATATACAATAAATCTACATTTTTTAAACTATTGGCAAAGAATTTTGCCATTGCAGTTCATCGACCCAGGGTAACGGTTTGGCCTTCACGTAGGCACATCACCTTGGCAAAAAGGATCAAGGCACCCACACTGTATATACAAAGGATAGTGTACATAAACCGACTGTACGGAAGCACAGTGAGCCAAGAGCAGTGCACGGAAATTACACATCGATCCTGTAGGGGTTTTATACAGTCACATGTACATGTGTTTCACTTCTGACGTTTTCCTGTGGTCCAGGCATTTCGCATTTCATTTCTTCTTGCTTATTTTTTTCCTTTTCTCAGAGCAGAGTGTTTTCCATATAACTCTATAGCCTAATGTGGAATATCCCCACTAGATTCTTGCTTCGTCCAGCTTCCAATTAAACACTTTCAACGCTTGATCTCTTGTTTATGTAAAGTTAGCAAATTAAGTAAGTAAGTCAATCGTTTCATCGCTTCATGAGTACAAGATATTGTCCAATATCGTTCGGACTCCGTGTGTGGTAAATTGTTGCCACAGCTACAGCCACGTACATTACTCACATATAGAACCAGACAATTGCGCCGGTTGGAAACATAATCTGTTGGACGGAGGTAGCTGATCCATTAAATACAATTCTTGAGTCTGCGGTAGTAAAATATTTTGAAACGGAGATCTCAAATGGCCACTAACACCCTTTTAACTTCCTTCTCGGAGGTAGCAAATCCACTGAATACAATTTTTGAGTCAGCAGAGGCAAAATATCTTGAAACGGAGATCTCAAATGACCACTAAAACCCTTTTAACTTCCTTCTCGGAGGTAGCAAATCCGTTAAATACAATTCCTGAGTCTCCAGACGCAAAACGTCTCCAAACGCAGGTAAAAATGGCGATTAGCACCCACTTAACCTTTTGAGAAGTATACTCGATTGACGCCAAATCCCCGACTAGACCTGGATATGCGCCCTGCATGCCCAACGTCGAAAGGTCAGGTCTTGTATAAGACCGCTTGCTTCGCAGTAGTGACGCAGAAACAAATTCTTTAAGCCCATGTCACACATTTAGAACCTTCCCCGACCACCAACCAACAAAGGTTGGATGAATAAAGCTTTAGGTGAGAGAACCTTTTTTGTGTTGGATCAAAAGTTTTAACTTTAAACAAGGTTGTATGAAGTTGGAGAGCAGCTAGTATGACCAGATTTAGGACACGTCTACATTTCGATACGAATCGAATTTGAGCCACAACATCTAGCGACGCAAGCCCACCAATGCCTGAGCAAGTCGTCATTTTTGCTGATGACGCTCGCAAAAGTTTGTCTGTGCGTTCAGATGGCTTTCAGCACCAAGGACAGACCTGTACCAGTTTAAATCTGACTGAAGCTATTGCGCAGCGCGCAGCGTGTTTGTCAAAGTGATGCTACTGGTACATTTTTTACAACAGAATCAAGAGGCCCGATATTGAGCCCTTAACAAGAATCTCCCAATTAAAGAACTGGGGCAGGGGATATTCCCACACCACCTTCAGTTAGTCCTCACTCGTAATTAGTCAGGCTCATTTAGAGCATGATCAAGCTTAATTACGGAGAAGATGTACCCTCCAAGAAGAGGTTGGTGGGGAAGATTGAGGCCTTTCTAATACGCTCGTTTTTTTTTTTTTTT
>NW_017804442.1:488128-553351 GCF_001625305.1 Branchiostoma belcheri
TTTTTTTTGTCGCTGCCCCCACCATCTGGGTCTAGTTGGGTACATCTTCTCCTTAATTAAGAACGACCATGCTCGAAACCAACTAGACTCATTCAGAGTGATGGCTTACTGAAGACATGGGAATATTCTTAAAATGAAGTGAAAGTGATCTCGAACCAGCTTTATCTCATTGAAGAGGTAGCGCTACAGAGAAGACAGATGCTATGTACAGTATTTACAGGTTCATTGTACCTAAGGACTAAGACCCTAAACAGTGAGCGACAACAGCCGGGATTCGAACTCCCAACCTCTTAGTTCAGAGGCAGGATCGCTAACCACCGGACTACGCACGCTACAAATGGGATATTCACGTTAAGGGCACAACATCGGGTCCTCTTGATTCTGTTGTAAAGACTGTATAAGTAGCATGACGTCGACAAGTACGCTGTGCAAGAGCTTTAGTCAGGTTTAAACTAGTACAGGTCTGTCCTTGGTGCTGAAAGCATAGACAAAGTGCTTTTCCGGGTTTATTCGTGTAACCTGTAACCTAGTTTAAGTGACCTTCGTTTCGGATCTTGTTTTATGTGATGGCCATTGAATAAAGAAAAGCATCTTATGATGTAGTGTGACGTGAAACACAAAGATGCGGCAACTGTGCCGTCAAAAAGATAAGATAGATAAGAATTGCAGATAGGTTGGCTACGCATACCTTTCTATACAAAGATGTAGGTTACAAGGTCCCGTAGATTGCTGAGCAGGGTCTTTCTTTTGTGGTTGTATATAATGGGCAGTACATAATGCTGAGGTCACATTTTCAAACCGAGGCCCGGCCGGGCTGTTTCAATTAACGAAAAATCAACAATTTATATCAATAATATACACAAATACTTCCCATTAATAATTTTTTGAATTTTTTTTGTGCCTTGTTGTCTTTTATATCATACTTTTCGTTCCATATAAGACTGCCCGGCCGGGCCCCGGTTTGGAAATGTGACCTCAGCATAAGAAATCAAATGTACGACGCTTTCGCAGCGGCTACAGCAGATACAGGCTAAACTAAGGACTAAGACTTGCGTGCGAATAAGCTTTTATTAAAACTACAGGCGCGGAGTCGTGTTAGAAGGGCGCAGGTGTACCTTGGCAGTGACTAAAATGTGGGTTAAGAGAGGGACGTACTAAGTTGACTAAGTGTTTCTTTAACAATAAAAAGATAAGAAGTGATCGAACGGCTACTTCGAGATCGTTCCATATCCAGTGATGCGTCGAATCAAGCCTGTTTCGAGCATATGCTTGATCTTTCTGACGTAGGTAGAAGAGATATAGATCCCGTTACAGGCAAATTACTGTAACCTAGTTCGGGCACCATTATATAAAAAAGAAGAGCATCTCATGACGTAGTGTGACGTGGAACATTATGATGCGGCAACAGCGCCGTTAGATAAGATAGAATTGCAGACAGTAAAGGCTTCAGAAAAACAGGAGCAACTCTTTGATGAGTACAGTTGTCTGACGACTTTCTGTTACCATTGAATAAGAAGAAGAGTATTTCAGGTGACGTGAAACACCAAGATGCGGCAACTGCGCCTTCAGATAGATAAAGACTGCAGATAGTACATGTAAAAGGCTTCAGAAGAAACCAGAGGAGTCACTCTCTGATGAATACAGTTGTCTGGCGTGAGTCTGTATCTGTATATGTATAGCCGGTATAACCGCCCTTCGGCCTAACACACCAGCTTCGCAGGCACGCGGCGCGGCGGCAGCTGGCTACATTCCACCGAACAACTTGTTTCGTCGATTAAGGTTAGACAACCAGGTAATAGGATACGCCAAAAAACAGTTACTCAAACAACGACTTGTTTGTGTCGTCGCCAAATTTAAAAAAAAACGGACCATGAATATGACAGAGGTTTTTACGGAAGCGACCAACGTTACAGCATGGTTCTTCTGGACGACTGACACACCTGTACCTGTACCGACGTCGACGTCAGGTGTCCTGGCGGCGTGCACGCTGACGGCGCCGACGCGCTGCGGCATCTACGGCGCCGCGCCGTCCCTCCAGCCGCTGCTGATCGTCATCTGGCTCGGCTTCCTGCTCTGGTCGCTCTTCGGGAACGGCTGTCTGCTGGCCGCCATGGGCACCACGATGGACATGGAGGTATCTGTATATGTCTGTCTGTCTGTCTGTCTGTATCTGTGTATCAGTATAGCCTGAGGTATCTGTATCTGTACCTGTACCCGTATCTGTATCTGCAACCGTATCCGTATCTGTATCCGTATCTGTACCGTATCTGAGTGTGTACCTTCATCTGTACCTGTACCTGCTATATTGGGTTCAGGATTTCATTTGTATTTAATTTTGAAGGTTGTAGAAAAGGGTTGATCTTTGTTTAGTTTAATTTTTGCACTCCATGTGGCTCTTTTTGGCCCATACGAAAATCTCCTAGCCACAGTCAAGAAACGAAAATTGAAGTGGTATGGCCATATGATCTAGTCATCAGGACTAACATAAACGACGCTAACAATCCAAGGAAGAAGAAAGAGCGATAGGCAGCGGAAAAGATGGGAGATTATATCAAAGAATGAACCGGCACGACACACTAAATGAAACGTTAAGAGAACAGAGAACCAAACAGGGCGGCAAAAACTAGTTTTCAGATCTTCTCTGGTGCACCTGCGGTCAATAAACTTTCAGATAATTAGACTAAGGAATAGTTAAGATGAGAAGAAAGAACGGTAGGCAACCGGTAAGATAGAAGGCCTTGATCTAAGATAATATCATACCGGTACGACACTAAACGAAACGTTAGAAAGAAAATAAAACCGAGAAGGTGGACAAAACAAGTTTTCAGATCTTCTCCGGTGCACCTGCGGTCAATAAACTTTCAGATAATTAGACTAAGGAATAGTTAAGATGAGAAGAGTAGTTCTTTACCCAAGAGGCTCATCCGTCAATACTGCTGGCTTTGAACCTGACAGGGTAGAAATACTTTAAGCTGCCAACACGGAAGACTGCGTCTAGGTAGAATATGTGTACGTAACTGCTTCTTAAAGTTCTTGTGCCATAATGTACTAGCAACTGATTTAATGTCCGGTCTAACTGACTACGGTCATTGTTGTTGCGTATCGCACACAGTTTAAAGACGTGGTTTTGTTTTCATTTTCTGACACATAAAAACATTACAAAATGAAGATGATTTGATGCTAAATTCTGAAGACATCTACAGTGAATGTGTGATATCGTGAGAGTTGGTCCGATTCTAATACCGATCTTGCACATCGATGTTATGACGTGTAACAAAAACAAGGTAGCACAAGAGTGTAATGGAATGCATATGGACCCAATCCCTTTGCCTATTTTCCCTCTGTTGATAACATTTTGTTATGAAAAAAATGTGTGACAGGTACATTTATCAGGGTATAGCCTAGCTTCCTTGTGTTGAACCAATTAACCTACAAATCGGCACAGACAACAAATCATGTTAAATGCTCATATTTCCAATCAAAAAGTTTGCAGGGGTCAGTTGATTCTGCTGTCGCAAATGAGTACATGAGTAAATAATTATGCGTTTGTTGGCTAGCCTTCTGGTTGCGGCTATTTTGGGCCAGGCATACATATGGAAAAGAGGACTCAAGCCTCAGACAAATTACTTCAGACGCTGCATGGGAAGGCACGATAACCAATATGCATTGAATTGTCGTCAATCACGACCTATTTTCTTCAGTTTATTCAAAATCAACTTGGAGTACAAAACACATGTACATGAAATAATAAGTTGATATTTACAATTCTGTAGTGCACATTAATCACAAACAGGCTACAAAGGCTTTTTATTGGCGTCATAATAATCATCATATGACATCCGGAGTTGGTGGGAAAGTAGATTTCAGCAGCAAGTGGCCGTGTTTAATAGAAACACGCAGTAATACAACATGGAGCATGTGGCGTCATTTGAAAAGCATGTATAGTACTTTGGCCTATTTTCACCACCGTATTTTTAGACATATTCACGAGACTGGTACTTGTACTGGAGGGAGTGACCATTGGAGCGGGTTGGAACTAAAAGGAATCTAATTATTCTGCCATCCCGGCCCGTCCTCTTACTGACAGAATTCTGCTGCTGGCGCTTTGAAAAAAGGCTGTCACTCTTACATGTCAAATTGGTGGATTTACTTTGCTAGATGATGTTGGTTATGAAAAGTAGGAAGCGAATTTTGGGTCATGGCTGATTCGAATTATACTTTCGAAGAGGTAGATGGATGTTTTAATGTAGTGCATTGGGAACTGCGACACAAAAGTTTGTCTGTACGTTTCGCAAGCTTTCAGCACCAAGGACAGGCCTGTTTTAGTACAGACCCCTGCTGCTATATGTAGATAATTTTACAAAAGGATTCAGTCCAGAGGGGAAGCATGCACAGCCATTTTTATTTTTATTTATTTTTTATTTTTATTTATAGAAATTGCAACAGTGCAATACACACGGAACAGAGGCAGCTGTTGCTGGTGTTGTGTCCCGCACATAGAAACGAATACAGGACATACTCACTTTCACTTGAGTCTAGTAGGGAAAGTCGTGTAAAGTGCCTTTCCCAAGGGCACAAGATCGGTGGCATGTCGGGACTCGAACCCGGGACCTCTTGATTCCTTGATTGGGCGGACTGAAGCTAAAAGGAATCAATGGAATCATTCTGCCAGTTGCAAATGTACTCAACTGCCCTTTCATCATAATTGGCCTCTTGTTGTTGTGTTATTATGTATCGATTCTGCTACTTAGTCTTCAAGTTAATTTTCTGTAAGTGTGGTGTTTGTAAATCGATCAGCAACGATAAATGGACGACAGTGTATGGCCTTTTTTGATGGGACAACCAAACAAAAGTAGAGACCATGGTTGATTAAGATTAGGAGTACACCAAACTACATATAAACCAACCATTCTTTTTAGTTTACATGGACGAACCATCAGCGTACCATCTCTTGTCACGTGGTGTTTCTGAAGTGGGACATCAACACTGGGTCAAAGGTATCTGGTAGACAGATTCTTGTTAGTGGACCATGACTCTGACTTCTACGTTTGATTTTGTTTTTAATTTCAGGAACGTGGGAACTACTTCCTGGCCGGAATGACCGTGGCGGACATCCTACTGGCTGTAGTCCACGCTCCTACGTCTATCTCCTCCCTGGTATCCTAGTAAATAGATTCTTGTATTGCAACTGGACAATGATTAGCTTTTACGTTTGATTTTTTTAATTGTAGGAACGTGGAAACTACTTCCTCGCCGGAATGGCTGTGGCGGACATCCTACTGGCTGTAGTCCACGCTCCAGCCTCCATCTCCTCTCTAGTTTCGGGGGAACCGATGACAGAAGGATGGTGCAAGCTCCAGGCCTTCCTCTCACCCGGAGCATTCAACCTCTCCATGAGCTTCATGACGGGTTAGTTCAGGAGGAGAAACCTGAAAAAACTCGTGTCGTAGCACACCCCTTACATACTTTTTTTTTTATTCCAACATGTAATCACCAGACGTAGTACGGCACACTGAAGTTTTTTTCAACTTATATTAATGCCGCCACCAACACGGGACAAATACATGACAGGACAATACTCATTTACACCTGAGCGAAGTGAGGAAAGCCGGTGACATGTTAGGACTAGAACCCGGGACCTCTTGGTTCCGAGTCAAGCACGCTGCCGCTACGCCACACGACCCCACGATACCTTACATACTTTGGCCAGTAACATAGAATGACACCCTAATGTTCCCTGTATAAGTACTATGTTCCAGGTAGGACACCTTGTTTCTAGGGCTCTTTATGCAAATTTCTGCAAATTAAGCAAACGAGCCATGAATTGAAAAGTTTTTCATTTTCTGACTATAGAAAATGGCTGGCGTGTTTCCATGACAACCGTTGCTAAGGAAAATATACTTTCATAGCAACTGACAGGCTTAGAGGCTTAAACAGCCTAAAGAGGCTTATACAGTAAAAATGAATTAAATCAATTTATTTATGTAACACTTGATGCAGGCCTGTGGTACTGCCGCTATCGCTACATTGTCCACCCTCTGACGTACCAGGCCACCGTGACGTCACGCCGCATAGCCGTCGCCATGGCAACGAGCGTCGTCGTCAGCTTCCTGCCTCCCGCCATCTACGTGCTGCGTCACAGCAGCGGCGGCGGAGCCACGTCGCTCAGCCTCGCCCGGCCCACCGGCCTCACCATCCCGTGTAACGTCGGTGGTCTGTATCTGCACATGTATCTGTATATCTATATCTATATCTATATCTGTGTCATTCTGCATCTGTATATCTGTACCAGTATAGTCTGGACATTTTTCTTCACCCACTGTAGGTTTCTTTTAATTTCCGTGACACTAGCACCCCTTTCATAGTTGTTCGTGCAAAATCTTGCAACTTCTATACCCTTTCGAGTTTACCTTTGTCTTTCTTTGTATATGGATCCCATACTGTCGCGGCATAGTCTCGGGTTGGTCGTACAAATGACGTGTATGATGCAAGTGATTTTAATCTAGTTGGAGATGACCACAAATTACTCCCAATGTCTGTTTAGCCTTGGTGTCTGAGCTGGTATTAGGTTGGTACTAAGTAGTTCCTGCATCCCCCAGGTCTGGAGCGGCTGGTGAACCTGGTGATCGACATTCTGCAGTTCGGGGTCTGCACCTTCTGTATCGTGCGCGTCCTGTTCGAGGCACGGAAACATCGCGTGCAGATCGCCAACCAGGTACAGTTTTCAATTTCATATGTTTATATAAATTTATTTGCAAATTCATGCCCGAGGGCTAATTGCAACATGACGCAATGTATACTGGTAGAGCAGCTGGTAGAGAGGGCCTAGGACCGCACTAGTCCGGAGGGACCTAGTCTGTGGCATATGCCCAAGGAGGGACAGTAGGTCCAAGTAAGTACAATGTATACAACATACAGACAGTGCCATGGTGATAAGTGGAAAGGTGACAATATGTTTTCCATAGGACAGCAGAGATGGGACCTTTTCAACAAAATTGCAGATGTTCTTAGCCATCTGCTATTAGCTTGAGGCTAGCTGACAATTTCAAACTACATCTTTTATTTAGGGGATCTCTGTTGGTACATTATGATGACAATTTTAAAATCTTACTACTAATACACACACGCACACACACACACACACACACACACACACACACACACACACACAAAGAAAGAGAGAGAGGAGAGAGAGAGACAAACACACTAATACAATTTTTATATGTGTATGTGTATGTGTATGTGTATGTGTTTGTGTATGTGGCGTTATAGAATAAGTTGTACTTGAGTGTAACACCACATTGTCTTTGCCCAATGTTGATAAACAAAAACAGGTTCCGGCCATCGCCTGGGCGGAGCAAGCCAACGCCTGGAAGGCCCAGATGAAGATCGTCTACACGCATCTCATCACGGTCGGCGTCAACTGCCTGACGTGGCTGCCTATCCTCGCTATCGGCAGCATGCTGGCCGCAGGTAAGTCCCAATTTTATTATGTGTTGGAAGATAAAGTTTAACCATTCATCATAATGAAGTAAAGTTTTAACGGAATTTGTGGGAAACTTCTGAAATTCTGGACTCAGAACCGGATTTTCTTTGCGAGAGGAATAAAGGAGGCGGTGTACATTCGGGGAAACCGTCCAAACACTGAACAGAGACGGGGGTGACACAGGTTATCTGACACGTATGCCCCTCTGCTACAATCACGTGTGTCCAACGTCACGTCCCGGAAGCTGCAGAAGACGGGTCCATTCCGTGAAGAAAATTTGTTTAAGTCCCAATTTTATTATGTGTTGGAAGATGAAATTTAGCCATGTGTCATAATGAAGTACACCAATACAGATGAACTTTCACGGGGGCCATTTTCGTAATCAGGCCTTCTTAGTGTTCGTAGTCCGTAAGCAGCCTCCCAAAAATCAACGTAATTCGTAATAGTACATTAGTCACAAAGCGTAAAGTCGTAATCAGCTCTGAGACTTTAACGTAATTCGTAATTGGCGGCGAAACTTCTGCGTAATTCGTAGTCACTACCCCCCCCCCCATAAAGGCAGTGCTAACAGTCATTCATTGATTGATTGATTCCTTCCTTCCTGCAGGCACGCTGATCCTGAACGACTCTGTGTCCATCTGGCTGGAGGTGTTCTGGATGGTGAACCAGACCTCCACCTTCTCCGACTCCGTGGTCTTCGCCTTCCGGTACGAGATCTACCGGAAAGCGCTCAGGCAGCTGGTCAGGAAAATCCGGCAGATCATCGAGGAGTACCAGTACGACTAAATTCCTCCCTAAAATGCTCCCAACAAGATTCACCAAGACACAAATGTCCCTGAAGTAATAACAGAATTTGCAAGACACTAAACTGGACTACTTCATGAGAGTTCTACCGGAAAGCGCTCAGGCAGCTGGTCAGGAAGATCCGGCAGATCATTGAGGAGTATCAGTACGACTAAAGTAAGCCAGTAGAATATACTGTACAAGATTCACCAAGACACAAACCTCCGTAAAGTTGTAAGAGTCTTGTGGAGTCAAAGAGCCAGACACTGATTCACCAAGATACAAACCTCCGTAAAGTTGTAAGAGTGTTGTAGAGTCAAAGAGCCAAACACTGATCTACCGGAAAGCGCTGAGGCAGCTGGTCAGGAAGATCCGGCAGATCATCGAAGAATATCAGTACGACTAGTAACATAGTCTAAACTATAAACACACCACAAGATTCACCAAGACACAAACTTCCGTGAAGTTCTAACAGAATTTGTGCTAGACACTGGACAAGACTACTTCTTGAAAGATCTACCGGAAGGCCCTGGACTGGGCGATTCGGCAGCTCATCATTGACGAGTATCAGTATTTGTGGAGTCAAAGTACCGGACACTGAACAGGACTACTTCATGAGAGGATCTACCGAAAAGATCTGGCTGCTCATCTGGCTGCTCATCAACGAGTAGCAGTACGAATGAGTTCTCAGTTAAAAAAGTAATCTAGAAATGGGAAAATGATTCAATCCTCGTGAGTGATTTTTAGCTACCTAAATTATGTATATTATGTAATTAGGATACTAGTAGTTATTTACTGCTTCTATGGGGGACAGAGCACGTAGCTAAACTGAGTTGATAAAACCAAAGAGACAGTTGCGCTGCGACCACGATACATGTGATGTAGCTAGAATGTCATACACGGCTTAGGGATGTGTGGGGGTTGTTATATTCACGTCATAATTGTTATTTTAGTACCAATTCTCCATTTTGGTGGATAAGGTGGATTAGAATAGCAGCATGTTGGCGTGTTGAACAGACATACACCGTAATCCAATATGGTACAGGAGACGTCACATGTGCAGCCTACGTGACTCTCAGAACCAGGGACATCTGTTGATCTAGTATTCAGTACCAAGGACAGATATGAATATTCGTGTATGATACAGTCGTGAGAATACATTTGTGGCAAAAGGACGCATCTGACGTGTGATATTTCAAACCTGGTGGTACCAGGGACATCTGTACTGTTGATCTAGTATTCAGTACCAAGGACAGATATGAATATTCGTGTACAGTGATGCAGTCGTAAGAATACATTTGTGGCAAAGGAAGCATCTGACATGTGATAGTTGAAACCTGGTGGTACCAGGGACATCTATACTGTTGATCTAGTATCCAGTACCAAGGACAGATGTGAATATTCGTGTTTGATACAGTCGTGAGAATACATTTGTGGCAAAAGGACGCATCTGACATGTGATAGTTGAAACCTGGTGGTACCAGGGACATCTGTACTGTTGATCTACTATTCAGTACCAAGGACAGATATGAATATTCGTGTACAGTGATACAGTCGTGAGAATACATTTGTGGCTAAGGACGCATCTGACGTGTGATATTTGAAACCTGGTGGTACTAGGGACATCTGTACTTTTGATCGAGTATCCAGTGCAAAGGACAGATATGAATATTCGTGTTTGATACAGCCGTGATAATACATTTGTGGTAGAGGACGCATCTGATGTGTGATATTTCAAACCTCGCGGTACTTCGCCCAGCATTTCAGCACCTGGGACAGGCCCCAACGTGCGGTGGAGCTATGGAAACCTCTCGTTTTACGTCACGGAGTAAAACGTTAACGTTATACTGTGTGAGGGATCGACGTAGCCTCTAGACTTATCATGTGTCGTAATGCAATGTGATGTAGAACATTATGTTTCTTTTATTTGGGCCATTATATATCAGGAATGTGTAATCATTTCAAAGAGCCATTTGGGGTTTAGTATTTCCTTCGTGTGGGTCGATTAGCCTGGAGAGTGGCTAGTCACACAATTTCTCAGTGTCGGGGCTAATTACGTCTCCTCTGAGGGCCTGACTAGTCAGACTAGTGGTAGGACTGCTAGAAGCGTGATGCAGTCAGGTTAGGAGCTAAGGTTAGTGACTGTGTGGTTCGGGCTTACCCTAAGGGAAGCAGAGACTATAGCCTGTGATAGAGCTGGCTGGTGGAACCTGACGGAGGGTAGCAAGGGGTCAGTACCTGGCCTGTGCATATAGGCAGGCAGGCAGGCAGGCAGGCAGGTTCGGGATTCACAGAAACAAACCATGAATACGACGGATGTCTTCACCGAGGCTACCTACGACGCCACGACGTGGTTCGAATTCTACGGGACGTCAGCCTCACCTGTGCCGACGTCGACGTCAGGTGTCCTGGCGGCGTGCACGCTGACGGCGCCGACGCGCTGCGGCATCTACGGCGCCGCGCCGTCCCTCCAGCCGCTGCTGATCGTCATCTGGCTCGGCTTCCTGCTCTGGTCGCTCTTCGGGAACGGCTGTCTGCTGGCCGCCATGGGGACTACCATGGACATGGAGGTATCTGTATATGTAACACACCAGCTTCTGTATCTGTATCTTCATCTGTATCTGTGTCTGTGTATGTATAGCCGGTATAACCGCTCTTCGGGAACGGCTGTCTGCTGGCCGCCATGGGGACTACTATGGACATGGAGGTGGGGCCATTGTGTCTCTTTTTTATTTCATTTTCGGTTCGTCTTGTCGTAGCCAGAACCGTGCCTATCTAGTTCTAAATGGGTTAGGATCAGACAAGGTTCTGGATAGTCTCTACCGTATCCAGAACCTTACCCATCTCGTTTTATCCTTCCTGGCCGTTATATTGTCTCTATTTTACTCACTTTATTTCTAAAAGGATTTATAAACAGCAGGATCGAACCGTTCGTTTTGTAGTAGCCAGAACCGTTCCTATCTAGGTTTGTGCCCGAATGGGTTAAGGTTAGGATCACACACGGTTCTGCATCGTCTCTATCGTGTCCAGAACCGTGCCTATCTCGTTCTATGCCTGAATGGGTTTGTGTAAGTATCTCATACACGGTTCTGGAAAGTTTATACGCGTATCCAAGAACGTAGGTTTGGCCCCAGGTACGGTTCGGAATAGGTGTGGACAACTAGTGCATGGGCACGGTTCTGGATACAACGGCTCTCTATTATTCTCTCTATTCTAAATTTTGTACCATATGAGGCAACCATAAAGTACGTTCCTGTTGATATTATTTGACCTATTTTTCATGATGTTTTTGTTTTCCTGTTGGCGAAGTCTCGATGAATATGGAAAGGACAGAGGTCCAGCTCCAGACAATCAGTCTGCGGCCGTGCCATTATTCATGCGTGACACAGATGATGATGGGGTCGCCAACAGGACAATTTACTGTACGATAAAAATAGCTAAAATAGGACATGCACGTAGCACTAATAATAAAGAGAATGAACGTTTAACACACTACTCAACTGGATGCAGTGCCTGCACAAGCTGTGTTGCCCAGAAACTATATTGCTATAGTTATGCACCACATTGTGTGGGGAGGACTATAGGACGACGAGAAAAGAGTTATACTGTTCGATAAAAATAGGGCACCCAGTGCTTATACTAAAGAATATGGAGGTTTAATACACGACACTACTAGATACAGACTGATAATCTCCAAGCAGATCCTAGGGTGGCAAAAGTATCAGATTGGCCAGGCAGTATCCATTGGCCAGAGAGGGCCTTGCGTGGCATATTGGACCCTCTCTGGCCAATGGATACTGCCTGGCCAATTTGATACTGTCTTTTGTCACCCTAGGATCTGCTTGAAGATTAGCAGACTGAGTGTTTGCGCAAGTTGTGTGGCCCAAGGGCTATAGGAACGGAGATGGGCGCCGCCCTATTCGCCACATCATGTGGGGGGACGACTGTATGGCCACGATGAAAGAGTTGCCACATAGTGGCCAACCAGACTTCTCTGTACGGGTAACTCGAGCTCTTAAGGTAGTTTCACTCTATCTGCCCATTTAACCACTTAAACAGACGTGTGGGTCTATGAGCCTTCTTAGCGAGGCACACGAAACCGACTGCAAAGCCATTAGAAACGAAAACACATTTAAGCCCGCCAAACCCCAACTCGGAGAGTCTGCTTTTCCGATTGCTTCCATGTGTTTTGCTCATCACCATCACAAATCACCAGGTCTAGGTGGCGACAAGCAAACGATACGCGTCTTAAAATTGCAAAGCCTTGTGATCCCAGGAAGTTCCCCACTCTATTTGTAAATGTCGCTCCTTCAAAAGACATTAGCCACTGAGGGGGTGGATTGTGTTACGGCTAAGTACAGCACTGGGGGTCGGAGTGACTTTTAGCTGGTAATGCCAGAGTTCCCAAACTAATTTCCTCCCGTCATTTGCCGTCTGCGAATGTTGGGTTCAAGGCGCTCGTGAGAATTCGTTCGCAGAACTCGTAAACGTTTATCTAGTCTCCACCAGACTCCTTTGCAGGATGAATAAATAGTAGAAATCGGCTAAGAGGTACAACATTGGACAGAGGAGTTGGCCGGCCATAGAGGGTCCACCTTGCCTGCACAGATTATCATTTTGCATAACAAAAACTGTTTGTTGTAAAACAGGTGGCGTATATCATCACTTGACCGGGACGGGGGGTGATACAGACTGCTATGGACCTTTGACAGACGACAGTTATGTTACAGCGATTTCAGTTACTACTATTCGTCTTGTGATAGATCAAAAGGAGAAATATCCGATGGGTGGACCGAAATTTCTTGCAAGCAAACGTAATGTCAAAGCAGATCCTACGGTGGCTAATGGTCACTACTTTGGCCAATGGTTGCAGCCTTGCTACCGTAGGGTCTAGCCTGGTTACCAAACCTATTATAGCTCCCGAGTCCTACATACTACATTTGCGGAGAGGATGTAGGACTCGGGAGCTATAAGAGGTTTGGTAACCGGCCTACGTCGTAGGATCTGCTTGGAGATAAAGGAAAAGGATTCCAATATCAATGACCGAATTTTTGTGTATTGCCTGATGTAGGAACGTGGGAACTACTTCCTAAGCGGGATCGCGATGGCAGACATCCTCCTGGCTGTAGTCCACGCTCCTGCCTCCATCTCTTCTCTAGTGTCAGGCGAGCTCATGGCGGAAGGATGGTGCAGACTGCAGGCCGTCCTGTCTCCTGGTCTCTTCAACCTCTCCATGAGCTTCATGACGGGTTAGTCACACCCCTTTCATACTTGGTAATCTCCAAGCAGATCCTAGGGTGGCATAAGACAGTATCAAATTGGCCAGGCAGTATCCATTGACCAGAGAGGGTCCAATACGCCACCCTCGGGACCCTCTCTGGCCAATGGATACTGCCTGTTTTTGTTCTGTTTCCTCCTCTTCGTCTCCAAACCAAAAAGGTCAATGACCTGAACCAGACGGCTATCACCATGGTAACTGGTGTTGAGTTACATCATGTTGCAATTTTATCATGAGCAGGAGGGATTTAGACTCCTGTCTGACCATGTATATGAATGTGTTTGAGTAAGAATTAACAGAGCAGACCATATGCGAAGGTAAACATTATGCATTTGCTTTGCAAATGTTACCTTTCTAGCTATATATAACAGTGAATTAAATCAATTTTTAATGGAACACTTGATGCAGGCCTGTGGTACTGCCGCTACCGCTACATCGTCCACCCTCTGACGTACCAGGCCACCGTGACGTCACGCCGCATCGCCGTCGCTATGGCAACGAGCGTCGCCATCAGCTTCCTGCCTCCCGCCATCTTCGTGTTACGTCATCACCGTGACGTCACGGCCGTGGTGGGGCTGGCCTACCCTCCCGTGCTGACCATACCCTGCAACGTGGGGGGTCCCGAGCGCCTGATTAACTTGGTAATTGTCAAGTCAATCTTAATTGCACAACATTTGTAACGGGTACAATGCATGGCAAGCTCTTCAGTACTACATATCTAGCTAACATCTACTCTCACGTCTACAGTAATGCTTACAGGTTCTATGTATCGAAAATAACATTATACTATTTCAAAAAGGAAACTAATATAGTACATGTAACGTTATGGACCATGGTTTACATGATAATGCACATGTCTTGAGTTCTACATGACTATAAACTAGGGTGTACATCAGTTGGTTGAGTCGGATATGATATGATTTTTCTTCACTAAAGCGTTGGATATATACTGGCCTATGTGCAGGTTATCGACATCGTGCTGTTCGGCGTGTGCACGCTCTGCATCGTCAGCGTGCTGATGGAGGCACGGAAACACCGTGTCGACATCGCCAACCAGGTGACGATATATTATATATATACTTTATTATTAAGTGCTGTGTCGCTGTACAAAAAGTACTTACTTACTTACTTAGGCCTGCTGCCCATCCTTGGGCATAGGCCACGGACTAGATCCCTCCATCTGGGCTCTCTCCACCAGCACAAGAAAAGGGTACTGGGAATAAATGCCGGACAAGCCTAGTACTTGCTAAGTGCTTGCTTTCATCATTTGACAAAAGTATCCCATCTGTGTATTTTTTTTTCTTATACCTGCTCGACTACAGACTCTTTTAGTCACTGACGATAAATAGTGGATGCTACTTGAAACGTCTGTTTTCAAATCTATCCAATTGCTTGAGTTAAGTGTTTTCCTGTGTATCTCATTACCTGGATGTCTAACATTCATCGACGTTTCTTATCTTCCTTTGAAAAACAACCAGGTTCCAGCAATCGCCTGGGCGGAGCAGGCCAACGCCTGGCGGGTGCAGATCAAGCTGGTGTACACCCATCTGATGACACTGGGCGTGAACTGCCTGACCTGGCTGCCTATACTCGTCATAGGCAGTATGCTGACATCAGGCATGGCTTAGCGTGTACTCTTTTTTTCATTGTCCAACATGTAACACAATTGCGCCTCAATTCAGCGATTGTCGCTGCAATGGCATATAATCTGTTGTGTGACCTTATTATTATGTTTACCTTCACAGAAGGAAATCATACTGTTCTTGCTCTGTTTCTTGTACATCTTCTTCTCCAAACAAATGCGGTCAATAACCCGGACCAGACGTCTGTCACCATGGTAACTGGTGTTGGGTTACGTCATGTTCCAATTTTATAACAGGGGGGATTTAGACTCCTGTCTGACCATATATATGAATGTGTTTGAGCAAGAATTAACGGAGCAGACCATATGCAAAGGTACACATCATGCATTTTCTTTGCAAATGCTACCTTTCTAGTTGAAAAATGAACCATTCCTTCCTTCCTTCCTGCAGGCACGCTGATCCTGAACGACTCTGTGTCCATCTGGCTGGAGGTGTTCTGGATGGTGAACCAGACCTCCACCTTCTCCGACTCCGTGGTCTTCGCCTTCCGGTACGAGATCTACCGGAAAGCGCTCAAGCAGCTGGTTCGCAAGATCCGGCAGATCATCGACGAGTACCAGTACGATGATTAAACAGCCTCCGTAAAAAAAAGTCTAAACGAGATTCACCAAGACCACAAACGTCTGTGAAGTTCTAGCAGAATTTGTAAAATCAAAGTACTACACACTGAACAGGACTACTTTATGAGAAATCTACCAGAAGGCTTTCAAGCAGCCGGTCAGGAAGATCCGGCAGATCATCGACGAGTACCAATATGACGACTAAACTTCTAGCCGGAAAAGTGGGACTGGTCCAGAAGATTTGGCACATCATTGAAGAGTATGAGTACAACTAGACTTCTCCATGAAATAGTCCTGGGTCCGTTTGGTGGTAGAAAGGGTCTTGTAGAAATTGGACAGACAAGCAGGACAAAGTCACTGCACAGGACTACTTTGTGAGAGATCTTCTGGAATGCGCTGAGGCAGCTCGTGCAGATTCGGCTCATTGAGTATCAGTGCGACTAAACTCATCCACCTTCACACTGAAGCAGCCATTTGGCTACCAGTTATGGGGTTAGGCAGCAGGGAGAAGGTTAGAGAAGTCTCAACCAGCTAGACCGACTTGATGATTGAAAAAGTCATTAAGAAATTGGACAAGCAGAACAAAGTCAAAGTACTACACAGAAGCCCTACAGTAAGGCCGGTAGATGCCGCAGCTCGTCGGCAAGCTCATCAATACGACTAAACAGTCTTCGGTAACCTTCAGCAAACTGAATAAGCCATTGGCTACCAGTTCTCTATTGGTTACGGGGCTACACCGCAGGGAGAAGGTTAGAATAGTCTCAACCAGCTAGACCGACTTGGTGATTGAAAAAGGCATTAAGAAATTGGACAAGCAGAACAAAGTCAAAGTACTACACAGAAGTTCTACAGGAAGATGTGGCAGCTCATTGACGAGCTTACCAGCTAGACCCATTTGCTGATTAAAAAAAGCCATTTAAAGTCATTAAGAAATTGGACAAGCAGGACAAAGTAAATGTACACAGAAGATGTACAGGAAGGCCCTTCAGCTGCAGCTTATCGATGATTATCCGTACGACTGAAGTCCTTCTGTAAAACAGTCTCAGCTATATTGGCCCATTTGGTGGTTGTATTTAATTTACGTGTAACTTAATGATGTACACATTAGATGGATGTACACTTGAAGAAGCCACACAGGTGAAACCGGTCGTGTGACAGGCTGAATAAAAGTTCTAAATGGTAACTTTGCGGCTCCAGATGTCTGACTGAGGGACGACTGCGCGTGCAAGATGTCGGTAGCTTGAGGAATGAATCCCCTCTACTATATACTACATATTAGATGGATGTTTGTTTTCACTGTATGTTGTACATGCATAAGTCATAAGAAGTCCTGAAACATTAGTGATTAGTCTGAACGTTTTCTTTCCCATGTTTAATCTCATCAATAAGTGCTAACTTGTGAAATGTCGGTGGATCAAAAAGTAACATGAATAAATGTATCTCTTAAGCATTAACCTTACAGTTTGTAGTCTTTAAGACACTGTAGTTAAACTAGAAGAAGCAGCATTTAATCTTTAAATAGACTTTACCATATATGACGTTCAGTTAACCAATGTACATTGTATATTGCCAGTAACTTCCCATATTTTCAAATCAGGAATGCTTGCAGTTATCCATAGTATTTTTCGTGATAATAAGTAAGTTGAAATAAAGTTTAAGCACAAACTAAAAAGTTGAAATGTGTAACTATCTATATCAAGGATATTCTTTGTACACCTTACAGAAAATCTAGAATCAGATATTAAAGAGTATATTTACAACTGTTGAATGTACATCATTTACAAGTTTACATATACTTGACAATGCAGAGTATTTTCCTCTCACCTCACCACTTTCTAGCACGTCGGCAGAACGTACTGCACCTGCGCGAAAGTTCGAAACCCGTAATGTATTGTACATAGCACTTCGGCAGAATGTCTCATATAAGGTTGTATTCGCTCATATAAGGTTAGCATTTCGACAGTAGTTTCCAAATGTTATGTCGGAAAGAATATCCTCTGCAACAGGCAAAATTCTGATGCAACGTTGACCAAAAACCCAACGAAAAACGCGAAAATACGGGGTTCTGCGCAGGTGCAGTACGTTCTGCCGACGTGCTCCACTTTCTGAATCTAATTTATTTTTACACTTCTCATTCTAGCTCCTTTCGAAGAATTTTATTTATTTTTACACCATTTATTCTATCCCATTTCAAAGAAAAATCCTGACCACCAAGTCAAATATGTCAACAACAAACAAAATAAAAGTGGATACTATCTGAAACGTCTGCATTACATCATGGGACAATATATAACATGTAAACACATTGGCAGCACATGCTGCACATGGCAGAACCTGTAATGTATTGTGCAGAACACTTCAGTAGTATTTGAGGATGATATTCTGTCTGCATTGGGCAAAATTCTGATGCAGCGATGATCAAACATCCACCAAAAACCATGAAAAATCTGGGTTTCGTGCAGGCGCTGTACGTTCTGCCGATGAGCTTCACATAATTGTATATTATACAATGTATATTGTAGACAGATATGACTGACCCTTAGCTGCTAGTTAGCATAAAGAAACATTTCTGGCTGTAGAAGATTATCCCTAAGAAGGCACTGCCATGAGGAGGTTGATCTGGTCAGGGGAGGGGCAGGCGATGATCTGTTGGTCGTCTTCAGGGTAGTTCTCCACTACAATGTCATGGAGGTGCTGGAACGACGTCTGGACATTCATCTGAGTAAAAGGGTGAAAATAAGTGTCACATTGATAACAGACATATTATGTACACGTAATACAAAATAATCAAATAACTGTGAATAGATTTGTTGGGGAGTCAGAACTTTCAGAGAGTATTGGCTATCTTCTATCAGTGACTCAGAGAATGTCATCTGAGAAACGGTCAGAAATAATATGAACTAAGGTCTTCATTGTACGACATACTGTAGTACAAAATAAACTTAAGGTAGATGTATAGCCCATCTCTCTCTTTCCACTGCCTTTTACTGTACCTCCCCAACCAAAGTCAGTCACTCATTTTACTCCTGTATGTGTAGAGTGAGGAAAGTGGTGCAAAGTGCCTGTTCAAGGATACAACGTCTATTCAAAAAGCGAGTCATCAAATCCCTGAACCCTTGATCTGCTAGCCAAGCAACTTTGCTCTCAATGCCACATCAGTAACCTCCAGAAATACATTTAGTAAGACATTTTCATGTTGTTGCTCTCTCATCACTACCAGGCCCAAGTGTCCTTGGAAAAGGCACTTGACACCAATTTCCTCACTACATTCAGGTGGAAATTACTAAATGATCCAGAGATTACTACCAAGAGACCACTACATGCTATCAGTAGTATCAGTGAAGAGTGTATTTACATAGAAAGTGTCCCAAATTGCCCCAATTCTTACCTTGATGGGTTTGAAGAGTATAAACTCGGTGTCCTTGTTGGCTAGATACAAGGCCATGCTCTTCAGGATGGCTGGAAGTTGGCCCTTGATGTTTTTATATGTCTTAGTCACCAACTCATGGACTGTTTCTGTGGACAGAGGAAACCAAAATAAAGTGTTCATTATGTTTACTGAAGGAAAAAAATACTGTTTTTGCTCAGTTTCTTCCTCTTCTTCTTCTCCAAACAAATAGGGTCAATGACCTGAACCAGACGTCTGTCACCATGGTAACGAGTGTACATGTAGGGTTACATCATGTTGCAATTTGATAGCAGGAGGGATTTAGACTCCTGTCAACATATACATGATTGTGTTTGAGACCATATGCCAAGGTAAACATTATGCATTTGGTTTACAAATGTTACCTTTCTAGTTCTTTCTTCTTCTTTTTTGCAGGAGGCCACAATGCGTCAGGCTTTATACTGAGTATCACAGTTGTTCATCGGGTGTTTGTAGTTGTTCCATTATACAATGTAATATGAATTAAAACCAAGCAGATGTCAGGAGGGAAAGACAGGCGGAATAAAACACGTAGCTTTATCATACCTGCTCCAGCAAAAGGCTGTTGCCGCAAAGACACTTTCGGCCCTGAGTCTTCCTTGTTCATGTTTACTATAACATTTGCCTGTATGGGGAAAAGAAGAGCCTACATCAATACAAAAAAAAGTTATTTTCTGAAGATGTGCTTTTCTCCTGCACTGTGCATTAGTAATAATTGCCTTCTCTTGAGTGAATTTGAATTGGAAGGTTTATAACATTGCACTTAGTATGAACCTTGAAATCACGACTACAAAGTCCTTCAAATAATTCAAGTGGACACTTGGCTGCATTCTACTTAGTACCAGTAACACTTGGCCATGTCAATGACTTGTGTAATGTAAAATGCAATCACTTCAATTAGCCGAGAGAGGGCCTGTAACACTCCAGCAACTGAGTCTTGTTAACGTGATGTTATCAAGATTCTTGCGACTGCGCAGTTTGCAATCATAAACTCTCTCACCTTCCTAATCAAACTAAGTCACTTTTCCAATATTACATTATGACTTTGCCAACTCTGAAAATGCATTCCCATCCAGCTAGGCCCTAAAGAGTGACAATTGATAAATAGTTGACTCTTGTTAATGTTACCATGACGTCACTAGTGCTCTTACAATATTGCGCGGTTTTCAAATCAAATGACCATCACTTCTACATCACAACTTAACCAACTCTGAAGATGCATTGCCATCCAGAATAAGGCCCCTTCAGTTTAGAGACCTCGTTGAGTGTCACTGACATGACGTTGGCATGACGCGTGACTGTGCAGTTTACAATCAAAATTTCCAATTATGACTTTGCAAACTTTGAGAAAATCCATCAGCCTGAAGTGTCGTTGAGTATCTGAAACCTTGTTGATGAAGTCGGTGTGTTTTTCTAAAACCCGAGAATCATTACCCTTTCCTAATCACACTTTATAATTATTACATCACAACTTTGCGAACTATGAATATCCATCTGGCAGAGTTCTGAGGTGTTTTTGAGTGTTTAAACCATGACCTTACTGTGACTCTTGCGACTGCATTTTGCAATCAAACTCTCCATGCTAATCAAACTTTCCAATTATGACATCACCACTTTGCGAACTCTCAAAATCCATCTAGCAAGAGTTCTGAGGCATCATCGAGTCTTGTTACCATGACGTTACAGTGACTCTTGCGACCGCGCAGTTTGCGTCTCACCTTTTGGATGAAGTCATGTATTTTTTTCAATACCAGAACCAACAAATAAAACTGGCATCACAACTTTACCAACTCTGAAAATGCATTGCCATCCAGAATATGGCCCTTTCAGGCCCATTTAGAGCCCTCGTTGAGTGTCATTAACGTGACGTTACCATCACTCTTGTGCTTTTTCGCTCACCTTGTTGATGAAGTCAGTGAGAGGAGAGACGAAGCCCTTGACCACGTGCTGTATGAACTCTTCACACGTTCGCTTCAGCTGCCGATCAACCTCCCGCTTCGAGTCAACGTAATGTTCAACCACCTGGGGGGCACCCTGAAATTATAGCAGACATGTCATCACTAGGTTTGTGTTTTTTAAAAGGTAGTCCTTTAGCTATACTATAGGCTGATTGAGGCAGTAGGGGCAGTGGGTTGTTGATCCACTGTATCTAAGGTAAGGTATTGGAAGGTAGAGTCCATCCCTCTCCTTCCACTGCCTTTTACCTCCCCAACCAAAGTCAGGTACTCATTTTGCACCTGGGTGGAATGAGGAAAGTTTTGTTAAGTGCCTGTCTTTCTCAAAATCCACACGTCCGCTTCAGCTGGCAATCAACCCCCCGCTTCGAGTCAACGTAAATGCTCTACCACCTGGGGGGCACCCTGAAATTATAGCAGCCAGGTCATCACTATGTTGTACAAAAAGTAGTCTCATTTTACATCTGGGTGGAGTAAGGGAAGTTAAGCGCCTTTCCCAAAATTCACACTTCCAAGCCCACGTAATGTTGTACCACATGGGGGGCACCCTGGAATTATAACAGCCAAGTTATCACTATGATGAAACAACTTAGTCTAATACATTCATAATTATAATATGTAAAGAACTGTAATATCAATGTAAAAAATCAACAAAAATCAGGCATCTCATTTTGTATGGATACAATGTTTGATTCCAGTCAAACTGACAACCTATACAATGTAATTGATACATGTACATTCCTTAAAACATTCATTTTTACATTCCTCAATACAATGTCAATGCATTTACATTGTATTCAATGCATTTCTCTTGACCTCTTAGATTTCACAATTAAGGCAACTTTTTTTGCCCAACTTTCTGTTTTCCTTTGCACGCACACATCACTTTTGGGTTTCCCAGAGGATGTCATCCATATTATCCAAATCAACCAAATCAAATCAATCTGGCCTTAACAAAAATGTGGACAGTTGTTCCCACCTGCAGCAGAAACTCCAGCAGTGCGTTGTTTGTGCTGAAGGTGAAGAGTTTGGAGCGGTTGTGGAGCAGACCGAACGCAGCACCTGGGAACAACAAACAAACAAACAAACATCCAGTTAGACTTGGTGGAAGAGATATCACCGATCTACATGTATGTACAAAATGAATTCAATAATATTGTCACTCCCTTAATCAATAATATCGTAATTTCTAAGACAAAGAAAAATAGCTGTATGCCCCTCATAACCCAACATTCTGATGATCTTTTGACCTAAAAAAAGAATTAGCATCAGGGCTCGTGAGTGCGACTTAGATTTACCTGCTCCAAGTTCCACATAGAAAATGATGTACAGTTTGTATTTTTTTCTTGTCGAATTTGTGAAAGAAATGTTGACACCCCCCCCCCCCTCCACACATACACACACACAGTTAGGGGTCATAGCAGGGAACCTAACCAAAAGACATTGTACGTCCAGAGAACAATATTTTTCTGGTGGTGCGTCTAGATTTTTGCTGGTGCGCCCAATTGTACAGTGCTCCTAAGTCAAAAAGTTAGTCTGGAGCCCTGTAGCACATAAGATTTCCTTACTTTTGACAGTAGAAAAGTCTAGCGCCATCTCCTTGATGGCGAACTCTGCATGAAACGGAGTGATCTGTTCCCTCAGGATCAGCAGGTGTTTAATCAGGAACAGTTGTCCGTCCATCTCAGTCTGGGAATATACATGTAAGAGTGATAAAGTCATTTTCTAAAACTTCTCAATTCTAGTATCTGTCTACATGTACAGTAAAGTGATGTTCAACATTTAACATTCGCTTTCTAAACCTCCACTCGAGGGCACAAGCAAACAAAATAGTCTACGGGTATAACGCTATAAAAGGTGTTTGTTTGATCAGGAACAGTTGTCCGTCCATTTCAGTCTGGGAATGTAAAGTAAAAACGTCAAATAACACATCGTTTTTAAAAACTAATTTTCCCCCTTACTATACCCCAGTGACTTTTCTTCTGATTGTTGGGCAGCTTCTAGTTATTTGTTGTCTAGAATACTGCTAGTTGTTTCACCATAGACTGTATTAACTTGTTTGTTGAAATGCCGGAGCAACATGTACAAAATAACCATAAGTACTGTAATTTCTATCCTTGCAATTAAAGTTACTTAAGAGAGTAACTGGCACGGTTGTGGCAGCTCCCAATGTTGAGTCGTTCCATGCCAGGATAAAGGCCTGCCCACCCTAGCCCGGGACCTCAACCCCCCCCCCCCCTAACTTTGCCCCTGGTGGGGGTCGTGTTGGGGTTAACTCCTAATTCTAGTATCTGTCTAAATTCTATAAAGTGAACATTGTTCAACATTCAATATTCTAGAGTGTTGGCCTTCTGTCTGGAAATATACTTGACAACGTCAAATAACACATAGTTTTCCAAAACTCCTAAATTCTAAAATCTGTATAAATTTTGAATAAAAATGTAAAACATTCACCATTCTAGAGAATTGGCCTTCTGTCTGGAAATATAGGTGACAACGTCAAGCAACGTCATTTTCCAAACCTCGATTCAAGGGCAGTAAAAAATAAAACAGCCAAGATCTCACCTTAAGTTTTGCTATGGAGACACTTGCTACGATGAGAGACTGTACACAGGCTGCCAGTACCTCCTGGGACAGGCCCTGGAATATGGTTCTCTGGAAGAGAAAACAATCATTACATTTCAGCACAATACCTAAGTCGTAGGCCCACTACTGTTTAGTCAGATCTGATCTAATTGACACTGACGATGTTGGGATGGCAACAACTTTTTTTTGCCAATTGTAAAGAGGAATTTTATGGTCCTCATATGAAGGGCTTCTCCTCAAATCCCAGACTCACAGTATAACTTTGGTATACTATATAATAAGAAGAATACTATAAATCACTATATGCTCGCAGTACTTTTATATATATGACAGTTTTTGTCGTCACTTTTGAACTGCAAATTTATCATTACAGTGAAAAAATTATTTGCCGACATTCTTTTTGCTGCACCTGCCGCCACACAAATGTACAGTTCTGTGAACATGCCCATTTTTCCCCAACCACAAATATACTAAAACAGATTTACAGTAATACAATGTAAGGATGAATATAATATGAGATCAACTAAAAAGCAACAGTAACTAAGGAACACTATAGAGACTATGGCTTACATGTACATTGACGCAGCAGTATAGTTTGGAGAGCCATACGAGCGCAGTGGAAAGGGGGGTCTGTGTGCATGGTAGTGCACAAATGGTTCACATTGGGTTCACAACACTTACATCGACGCAGCGGTACAGTTTGGAGAGACAGACGAGCGCCCTGCGTACGGTCGGGTACCACATGCCATGGATGTCAGCTGGGGACAGAGACACGTTGTGGTTCGCCATGTCAAGCTCTGACCTCGGCTTGGCTGGAAAACATGGAAGTAAAGTCATATGTCGGTCATTCTTAGAACTGAGATTACTGTAGGTACTAAGATAAACTCAGAGCTTTGTAGTGAAGGTATGTTACAATAATATACACACTCAAGCAAACACAATGTTCAGACATTGTACATCTATTTTTGTACTTGGAGGAAGGTCCTAATTCAAACTTTGACACACAGAAACAGACACACAGCAATTCACAGCCTTTGGATAAATACCTGTTGACTATAGATCTCTTCGGTCACTAACGAAAGGTAGTGGATGCTACCTGAAATGTCTTGACAGTTTCAAAATTTATCCAGTTCCTTGAGAAACTTTTAGTACTTGGTACACATATATGTTACACTAAGAATCAGCAAAAAGACATCTTACAGCTCTGTGAACTCCTCTGACTTGTCTTCTAAGAATGAGTCACTGATGAAAGACAGTGGATCTCTCTGAAGTGTCAGACTCTTCAAAGAACTTTTTTGTGCTATGATTCGTACCTGGCAGTTCTATAGATTCCTCGTTGTTGACCTGTCCGTTGGTGTGTGACTGATCCTGAGTGTCATTAGCGAGCGGTACGTCGGTGAAGGCGTCCTGACCGTCCCTCCTACTGGACATGGAGGAGACTTCTTAACTGGTATGTTTTACTAAATAAAGAATCTACAACGTACCTGGTAGTTCTATAAACTGGTCATCATTGTTGATCTGACCATTGGAGTGACACTGGTCCTGAGTAACTGTTAGTGACTTCCTAATTGATGCCTTTAACTAAGAAACCCACAAGAAGACAAGTCATGTTGTACCTGGTGAATCTTTGGACTCCACTGTGTTGTGGTCTGAGATTGAGTCACTGAGTGATAGAAGGTACATGTGCCAGATGCTTTCTGAAACATCTGATCCAGTTGCCTGATTTATTTTGTTTGATTCGTACCTGGTAGTTCTATGGACTGTTCGTTGTTGACCTGTCCGTTGGAATGAGACTGGTCCTGAGTTTCGTTAGCGAGCGGCACGTCGGTGAAGGTGTCCTGACCGTCCCTCCCACTGGACATAGAGGAGACAGAACCTGTCTCACTTCTCCTCTGGGCCTCTTCCTCCTTCAGGCTACGTGCTATTCTCTGCAAGTAGGAAGAAAACATACCTCTCAAAATTCCCTTCTAAACACACTTCTGCACATTTTGAAAACTAAAAGGTAAGTCCTTGTATTTACTATTACGTCCATTGTAAGCCTGCATTGGTGTCTTTCAGGCTACACACTATTCTCTGGAAGTTACAACAAAAAAATGTTTTAAAACCCAATTTACTATAAGCCTAAAGGTCTTTATATTTAGAGTTACTTCCAGTGTGAATCTGCAGTGAGTGATGTCCCTTGTCAGTAGCTGAAGAAAGATGGTGGATGCCATCTGAAAGCTTCTACGTTTTACAACTTTTAAGTCGTGTGTATGTCCCTAAGCAAAGCTACATGTATGTACATGTACTCATTTTAATCTGAGTGAAGTGCAGATAGCTTGGTGCAAACTGTCTTTCCCAAGGTTACAACAATGCGGCCTGAACAGGACTTGAACCCAGAACCTTCAAATTGATTATGTATTAGTCAAAAACCCTAGCCACAAGGCTACCTTTTTGAGTTGAGCATAGCAATTCTTTTTGAAATGTCTAAATATCATGACCAAAAGCTTTGTCCAATTTCGTATTAAGACATAAGCAACATGATTCCCACCTCCATCATCTCTAGTTTATCCGGGTATGCCAGGTCCCCGGGTGCAGGGTTGTAGGACTGTATGTCAGTCTGTATGTAGATGTGCGCTCTGTACACCAGCCTTTCCTGTACATCCTCCAACATCTGCAGTGCTACTGTCTCAAATGCTCGCAGCTCATCAGCTAACAAAACAACAAGACAATCAGAGATGGCAGACTTCACCCCCTCCCCATAACTCTGTATGTCTGTCTGTATGTAGATGTGCGCTCTGTACACCAGTCTCTCCTGTACATCCTCCAACATCTGCAGTGCTACTGTCTCAAATGCTCGCAGCTCATCAGCTAACAAAACAACAAGACAATCAGAGATGGCAGACTTCACCCCCTCCCCATAACTCTGTGTGTCAGTCTGTATGTAGATGTGCGCTCTCCTGTACATCCTCCAACATCTGCAGTGCTACTGTCTCAAATGCTCGCAGCTCATCAGCTAAGGAAACAACAACAACATCAGAGATGGCAGACTTCACCCCCTCCCCATAACTCTGTATGTCAGTCTGTATGTAGATGTGCGCTCTGTACACCAGTCTTTCCTGTACATCCTCCAACATCTGCAGTGCTACTGTCTCAAACGCTCGCAGCTCATCAGCTAACAAAACAACAACAAGACAATCAGAGATGGCAGACTTCACCCCCTCCCCATAACTCTGTATGTCAGTCTGTATGTAGATGTGAGCCCTGTACACCAATCTCTCCTGTACATCCTCCAACATCTGCAGTGCTACTGTCTCAAATGCTCGCAGTTCATCAGCTAAGGAAATATAGTAACATCAAGAAAACTTCAAGACCTAAACTCATACTGTTTTGCAACTGTTCCAGTTCCTCCAGTTCCACAGAAAAAATTCCAGTGCACTAAGAATGTATGGCAATGCTGCCAACAATGAACATTGCAGAAACACATGCACAAGCACACACACACACGCATACACACATAAACTCAAATGCACACACACACACACAAACACACACACACACACACACACAACACACATACACACACACATTCACACACAAACACACATACACACAGACTTAGATGGCAAGCATAGAAAAAAAATTACAGTACTTACGGTTATTTTGTACATGTTCCTCCAGCATTTCAACCTTGAATAGCAGAAAAGAAAAACAAGAACTAAAGGTTCAAGAAATTATTCTAATTATTCTAAGACAGCAAAATAACAAGAAGTTCCCATATCAAGATTTCAAACAATTAGCACAAAAGACACAGTCTCAAATGTTTGAAATTGAACATCCAAATTGAGCCCTTTTATTTCTTTTGATATCCTCTAACTTAGGACATGGTACATGTCCATGATGTGGCCAGACTCACCCTGAGTATACTGCAGAGCTCTGACAGAGTTTCTAGATGCTGGATGTGGATAATGAGAGGCCTGAGGACATCATACAGACTGTTACACAGGCCCTCCAGGAGTACACTGGAGAAAGAACATACATTGTGGTTAGGGTTGTTTATGTGTAGAACTGTACAAAAATGTATGTAGATGTATTTTGATCTGTGACATGTTAGGGTTGTTAATGTGTAATGTGAATCTTAAGGTTCTTGGTTCAAATCTCTTGATGTAGATCAACATATATCTGGGACAATTTGCTGTGTAATGGTACCATGTAAAATCTGCACCTAAAAGCAAATTCTGGCAGAAGCCACTGGTTCTTGCATGTGTAGATTTGTAAGTTGTACTATGTAATTTTGATCTGTTATGTATTGTACCACGTTTGTTTCAAAAACTCTCCAGGAATGATACTAAGTAGCTATTGTATGTGAAGTTAGTGTATAAAAGCTAATGAAGAAATAATGTATCAAAGTATCCAAGCAGGCAGCAATGTTGTACTTCACTGTGTCCTTGGAAAGGCTATTTTCTCACTCTTATCTGAAAATGAGTATCTAGCTCCTGTTTAGGACATCCTCTCTAATAGGACGTAAAGCTGGAGTCCACATGTTTGAGGAGAGCCACAATTCCAGCACGTTATATAACCAACCAAATGTATCATTTCCTGGTGTACAACACCCGATGATGTTTCATTATTTCAGTCTAAGCCAGTGCTTTCAAGAGATTACATGAAGGTTAGCTCAGAGTGATAGTTCCTGTTCAAATGTCAGCCATGACAACATAACACCATTAAACACACACGTAATGCCACTCGATACAGATGCTGACATTTGAATTGAGGTCGGGAAACTAGAAACAGAACTGTGAGTGTGAAAAGTGAAGGTACTGCGGGACAGTGTTGCTTGAAATGTAGATTTGATTTGATTTATTGAAATTGCAACAGTACAATACACGTGGGGCACACGCAGCTGTTGCTGGTGTTGTGTCCCACACATAGAAAAAAATACAGGACAGACAATACTCATTTTCACTTGAAACCCAAATTTTCACAGTTTTTGCTGGATTTGTTTGGTCAACGTTGCATCAGAATTTTTCAAATTGTAGACGATATTTTTTTTTTTTTTAACGGTGTCGCTCAATGAGTGAAGTGAGGAAAATCGTGTAAAGTACCTTTCCCAAGGGTACAACATCACGGCGCATGTTCGGACTTGTTCGGGTACGACCCGGAATCGAACCCGGGTCTCCCCGTTTCACAGTCCTGTGATGTACCACTACACCACACGACGCCACCGGCTTATAACATTTGGAAACTACAGACGGAATGTTAACCTTATATACGCGGATACGACCTTATAATAGTTATATGAGGTACTCTGCCAAAGTGCTACGCACATAGATTATGGGTTTCGCACAAGTGCAGTACATTCTGCCAATGTGCCCAATCAGCCCATGTTGTGTAATACAGGCTAGAACTGTGCCATACTTACTCGAGTTTTGGAGTTTTCCTGCTGAAAAAGTGTGTGAAGTGTTAGATTGTAGAACTGTGCCATACTTACTCGAGTTTTGGAGTTTTCCTGCTGAAAAAGTGAGCGAAGAGCTGATGTTCGTCCTGACACACATGAACCATGAAGGCACAGCCGCTACGCACCTACAGGAACACAAAACAAATATATCAGCTACACATCTGTGAATAGTTTAATCAGGTTGGTATTAGTCAATGTTTAGGAATGCATCTACAGCAGTGACACCTGTGCTGCAGTGCAATGTGAACCAGTCAGAATTGCCCTGAGGAAGGTGACAGACGGTCACCGAAACATTGGCTGAATAAAAGGACTTGGGTGTAAAAAGAGTCTCTTTATTCATCAGCTACACATGTACACGTAATTGTAACTTACAGCATACATGTCAACAATGTTGGCTAGAAATGTGCAAAATACAACAGCTACTAATAGTTAAAAGTTAAGATTCCTCCCATACAATATAGTGTAACATTCAGCAACAGTGTAGGAATGGTAATTTCTATAACCCTTGGGCCACACAGGCCACTACACTTACATGTAACAGGCTTATGCAGTCCACTGCTATTGTTCAACTCTCAATACTCTTTCTCATAAGTGCTTCAGTAATAAGCAAGGAAAGTAGTATAGCTATGCACCTACCACAAAAATGCCAAGGGACATTGTAAAGCATTGGGCTACATGAAAAAATGTATTGGGTACACCCTGTACTATTTTAGCACCATATGTTTCCCACAAACAAAATTGCACAGTCCACGTTTAAACACTGGCCAGGATTAAAACGTGTGATATCCTCCGTACCAGAGCACAGTGGTCCCTGACGTGGTGTCCAGCCATCTCTGTAACTGCAGTTTGCACACTGGGCCCTAGGAGGAGCTGTCGCTGGTTGAAGTAACACTGGTGACAGTCATTCAGTAACTGCTGGTACCTGTACAGTCAGGAAGGATACGTAAGCCACAGGAAGAAAACAGTGGCCAAATATAGGGAGAAAGGCCACATATAGTCAAGGAGAAAACAATGGCAATGTATAGTCAGGAAGGCCATACATAGTAGTGTATATAGTAAAAAAGAAAATAAATTGAACATCACAAGTGAAAACAGCAAGCAGGACAGGTTACTGTCCAGCAAAAGAAAAAATCTTTTATGTTTAATATATTACTGAGTGGGAAACAATAGAGCCAACAAACTTTCTTTTACACAACAATGTACTCCACAACTTACTCAGGACTCCTGTCTATTCTGTCTTCAATCTGTTCCATTAGTAACTGTAAAACAGAAGTTGTTAAAAAAAAGTTCAAACATTTCAGTCCAGCAAATTTCCATTGTCCAAAACAATACATACTGTACAGATCAGAAGTTAAAACAAAACTAGACATGTAAACAGAGTGTAACATTTTCCGACAATTTTACTCCCTCTTAGTGTATTCTCAAGGAGAGTAACTCACCTTGACCCTTGGTGCGTTGGTTCTAAACTTGCCATAGTAAAGTGTGAAGGCATTGTCAGATGGTCCTTGGGAATCCTGGGAGGGACAGACATTTGGTCCAGGTCATTGACTTTATTTCTTTGACATGGAAGAAGAAACTGAGCAAAAACAATATGTTTTCCTTCTGCAAAGATACATGTAAATTACCTTGCCCTTAGGTTGCACCTGTTGTAACAGGTTAACTGTTGTAAGACCGAGCCCTTACCTTGCCCTTGGGTTGCACCTGCTGTAACAGGTTAACTGTTGTAAGACCGAGCCCTTACCTTGCCCTTGGGTTGCACCTGCTGTAACAGGTTAACTGTTGTAAGACCGAGCCCTTACCTTGCCCTTGGGTTGCACCTGCTGTAACAGGTTAACTGTTGTAAGCCCGAGCCCTTACCTTGCCCTTAGGTTGCACCTGCTGTGATGCCTGCTGTAACAGGTTGACCACGTAAGTCTTGATGAGGTTTAGAGCCTTGGACAGACACTGTCTGAACCTGGCCAGGTACACGTCACACTCTGCAAAGTCAGGCTGGGGACAGACAACAGACATAGTCAGTACACATTCCTTGTGCCAAGCATCCCAAAAACATTTGTAAAGTAAGTTACCTGGAAAACTGGTTATCTGCTGGGTTACATAATAATATATCTATCCAACACTTGAAACAGTGTCCAAGAGAGATCTTACAAATGTAAGTGTATGGGTTATGAAATCATCATCTTTGATTTTATATCCTCTCAGAAGCACAGGATACCTGCATAAGATACCTCAAGTCTAAATAAACACTGTTAACTGTTTATTCATGTTTCTGTCTGCAGTGAACTCCACAGCTAGGTGGCTTTATCAAATTGTTCAGTTATAGTCGCAGACCTGTAACTTAACCTCTGTAGCAGTACATGTACCTGATGGTACATTTAGGTACAAAGCCCTATATAGCCAGTCTAAGACAATAGTTATACAATTAATGACTGCTCCTTACATGGCTGTTGATGTAGGCCACACACTCGTCTATTCTGGACAGCATGGGGACAAACGAGTCACTGGTCACTGACATGGCAGGCGAGTTCAGCTTCTGTAGGGGATGGGGAAACATTGTCAGAAGAAAAACCACACAAAGATTTAAAGTACAACAGATGCACCTGTTGGATAAAGATTGCTAATCTTTTGGTGGCCGCAAAGACAACATGTATCAAATTGGCCAGGCTGTATCTGGGATCGCCTGGCCAATAATTTGATATTGTCTTTGTGGCCACCTGTCAACCGCCCTGGGTGGATAACTCTTGTGGACAGTTTAGTTGCCCCGACGGCAGGACAGACTGCTATGGGACCGGTGAGGTGAGAGGTGAGGTGAGGTCAGAAGCACATGTAACTTAACTTTATTATTTCTGTACTTGACAATAAGTATATATCATGTGACAACATTCTACATTAGGGCTGCATCTGTAATACTGTTTCTCAAAATCTTGAGGATTGATAGCAACTCTTAATAGGTTTTACTGGGTGAAAAAATGTTTCCTTACGGTGCTTATTCTCTCCAGCTCTGTGAAGTAGGATAACTTGTTGTTGATGCTCTCTGCAGCGTTCACCAGTTTGGTCTGAAAAAACAGCAAGTCAGAGAAGTTTACAGCTTAGTGACAAGAACACTTCAAATGCCATATTGCTCTAGGACAACCTTTTTCTTCTCCAAAAAATGGACACTGTCAGTGAGAAGTGGCCTAGGAAGATCATCACACTGGATGTGGAAGGCAAAAACCCGAAAAAAGAGATGGATTGACAGTGTAACTGTAAGGGAGGGCTTCCACCACCTTAATGTACACAGCGTTAACACACAGGACAGAGGTAAATGGTGATCTGCCATCAAGACTCAGCATCAGTGTGTTAATATGTATAACCCTCGGGAAACGTAGACTGCTGGTTACCAAACCTATTATAGCTCCCAATTCCTACAGCCTCTCGAGACTTGTGAGCTATAATAGGTTTGGTAACCAGGCTACGGTAGACGGGGAACAACAGATGATAAACCGGATAGTGAATGAGTGTGATTACCTGTTCCTGCAGCAGATGTTCACAGGCCTCGTGCAGGGCGTTAGTCTTGGTGGAGACAAAGATGTACTGTTTCTGTAGCTCCTGCAGGTGGTCTAAAGCCGAGCACACGTCACCGAGAACGTCGTCACATTCCTGTCTGTGCTGTTTGAGACGCTCTGCAGGGAACCTTAAGGAACAAGGAGAGTTGGAGACTTAGTGTCAAGGTGTTTGTGTTTCTGCAGCATTGTGTACCATAATGTTTAGAACAGTTGGCTCACTGGGCCTTTCTTCTGATCCATTTAAAGAGTGTCCTAACACTGATGAGGACACACAGGGATTTGGTGTTGCTGGTGTGCCAAGAAATGCAAAGTTGACACAAGCAGTTCTAAGAGAACAAAACCCTCACCTGTAACATGACTCCTCCTCCTCTTCTATCATGGACTCCACTTTAGTGAACCAGGAGAAGAACTGGGGACAACAGGGAAAAATTTTTGGTGTATGGAAAATAAATGAGATCATACATGTAGCTTTCATGGGTTTACACTTGTTTTACTGCTTCTAAAGCATTTTAATGGTAAACGATGGTAGCAGGCTTATAGAACTGGGGGTTTGGTGGTCTTCGACTGTCTTCTGATTAGCCCAGGTCTAAAAAAACAGGGGTAATTCAACCAGGCCGGCTATGTTGTCTATATGCAATCAGAAAATAGCACATAAAAGCTCCCAAAGACCATGAAGACCCCCAGTTTTTGGCATGCTGTGGGGGCTAGGTAATAACTGAACTATTCCAAGATAACATTTAAGATTTTGTCTTGAGAGATTGTGTAACACTGGCCATGGTTAGTTAATAAATACTCGTACCTTCTGTGCATTTTCTATTTTCTCCTCCTCCATCTGTAGTGAAGAGAAGCCCTTCAGGACAGCATCCTGGTCTCCCGTGCCTAGCCTGGCTCCCAGGCCGTGTAGGGCTGTTCTCTGGACATAACCTCCATCCTCCAGAGGCAGCTGGGATGGAAACACATAATAAAGTTAACATGGCCCTAGCCTGGCTCCCAGGCCATGTAGGGCCATCCTCTGGACATAACCTCCATCCTCCAGGGGCAGCTGGGATGGAAACACAAGTGTAAGAGTTAACATGGCCCTAGCCTGGCTCCCAGGCCGTGTAGGGCCATCCTCTGGACATAACCTCCATCCTCCAGGGGCAGCTGGGATGGAAACACAAGTGTAAGAGTTAACATAATTCTAGCCTGGCTCCCAGGCCATGTAGGGCTGTTCTCTAGCTGTACATACCATCCATCCTCCAGAGGCAACTAGAATGTAGAGGTCTACAATGATACATGACATTTGGGGGTGTAGCCGGGGCTTACATAACATCTTTGAGCCCCGGCAAAGATGAAGATGAAGATGACGCTTGCAGTTGCACAGTCTAGCCTGACTCCAAACCCATGTAGAAAGAAAACAAAGTTTTATTTACTAGTATTATTTTTTCTTACTACTAGCAAGTCTGACAACTGTTTTAAGACTCCTTTTTTTCCTAGAGTGCCCTGGGGCAAACAAAACAACTAACTCTGTACTGCTGTGATATCAACAAAGCGGGTATCCTTGAACAATAATTATCTCAAATACCATCTAACATATATATTTTTCTGGCATGCAAAAATTTACCATAAAACAAATGACAGACGATATGCAAACAAAATATGCACAGAAAAAAACTGTATAGCCTTTATAATAGAACTCTTAAAGGTTCTTCTTCCATTTCTGCCGTCTGACTTTACCCAAACGGTTGTCAGACAAGATTGTTTAGAAGAATATAATTTCAGTTTTCAGTCTAACAGGTTTGTAGAAACAGGTTAGTAAGATCCTGAGTTGCCTACGTGTATATCATACCTGTATGGGTAGCGGGCGCGTCTGTGCGTGTGCCGTCAGGTCCATGAAGCTGTCCCGCTGCCTCTCCGTGAGCTGGGCCGTCGGACCCTGCTTCCGATCCCACTCCCCGAGCTTCGAACTCAGGACTTTTGGACTCACCATCGCGCTAGAACTTCGCGCATTCGTGGCGGCGTCCGCCATGACAGTTCCTGAACAACTTGGACCAGTCCAATATAACCCGTAGGTGAAACTTTACCTCTTCTATACTTTTTATAAACTCCTTTCTTTTAAAAAATAACAATTTATCAACAAATTATAGTATCACTATACAAATTAGTTCACAAAAATTGTTCTTATCAGCTAGATTATGTTTTTGAAACTTTTATATTTAACCCCTTTATGATAGTTGGTTTCTGCCGGTTCCCACTATGCCCCGCGCGGGTTCGGTGACCTCGGCTGTCCGTCTGTGTGTTGGGATGTCCGTCATGTTTAGGAAGGCTGTGCGAGGGTTTCTTGGGCCTAGGAACAGGTAAAAACTGGCGACTTCTCTTTTATACCCTTCTGGGATCATTTGCAAAGGACTGTCCTTATGGTTGGGAGTCCTGGGCGTCGTAGAACTTGTTTTTGCTAGGTCCCGAATAAAGAATAGAGAGTGGGGAGGGGGGTAGTATGATGAAAGTTGTGCAACAAAATTACGTAACGTATATAGAACGTAACATATGTATTTAGCCAATCCCTGGCATATGTTGTTCATTATATATTGAGAGAACACAATATAATTATTATAATAGACAGATCAATTTACATATTTCACTGTTTTAATTTTTGCTGTTTATCAGATTATGGTGCAAAAATAATAATTAATTATGTGTGCAAGGAGATTTAAGTGGCCTCCTCGATATGTGTAATAAAAATTATGAAGTAGAGCTTCATCCATAACTAAAAGCTGTCATAATTTTGCAGGAATCTGTCATCTGTATATGACTAGTATATATACATGTACATGTATGTATGATACCATGGAGGTTTCTCTTTTACCTCCATGATGATACTATGAGTGTCAACAAATTTAGTTTCATCAAAATTAAGAATTTAAGCCTCCATTATTGTTGTATCTTACAGATTAAGTCTTCAGCAACAGTTTGGGTTCAGAAGAGCACCTAAGAAAGAAGATCCACAGACACTGAAGTCACAGCAGACCAAAGAAGTGGAAAGTTTTAGTGAGAAACATGCAGACCAGAGTCTACAGAAGAGTGGACTGTCTCCTGAGCTCAACTATCAGACATTAACGTCTGTCTCTTACAGGAGACTGTTCAAACCATTCTGCTTTGCTGTAGGGGTCAGTATGCATGTTGTCATTAAACTTAATGGCTTAAAGAGTTGTTAAGTGTTATAAAGCTCAGCTCATAGTCATACAGCTGTCTTGGTTATAAAATAATGATTATATTTACAGACCTTCTCAATTTTTTTTTGGCTAAAAACGAATAGCTAGTTCCAGTTAGAGTCGTTTTCTCAGATATAGGATGTAAAACCAGAGGTCCCATGTTTGAGGAAAACCACATGTACACCTTGAGCATGTAAAGAACCCACCACACTTAAGCCTATTGAAAGGAGTAGGCGATCAAACCTTAGAGGCTGGTGCCATGGATCTTGTATCAACTATACAAAACTGGTGTGTTATGCCTACAAAGCAGTTTACCCTATATATGAAATAAAACAGTTAACCACTGTTGTTTTTACTGTTCCCATTGCTAGTTCAGCGGTGTGAGTTTTGTTGGAGCGTCCATCTGGCAGTACAAGAACCTAGCTCCAGTTACAGATATTTTTTTAGATGATATATATTTACTGTACAAAACTGCCATGTTGTGGCTAAAAGTATGCAAAACCAAAGAGTTGACCACTGCTCTCTATGTTGTCCCCATTGCCAGTTCAGCGGTGTGAGTTTTGTGGGTGCATCCATCTGGCAGTATGAGAACCTTCGGCTGCTGACCCGCAGGCTGATCGGACTGGACGGGGACTTCTTCAGGGACAGAATACATCCACCTAAGGCTGGGCAATGGAGACGGGAGGTACGGAGATACATTTTACATAATAAACATTGTCTGGATTTGCTAGGTTTACCCTCCTAGAGGGTTTATGTTTACCTTTCTAGAACTTACATGTAGAAGGTAAGCATAAACAGAGGGTAAACATATTGTTTTTGCTCTGTTACTTCTTCTTCATCTTGTCCTGTTTCAAACAAAGAAGGTGAATGACCTGGACCAAATGGCTGTCACCATGGTAACTGGTGCTGTAGGAGACACTCTTTGGTGTTGGGTTACATTATAATGTAACAATTTGGCACAACAGTTGGAGGGGCTGGTCACCATGTACATGTATGATTGTATTTTAGTCAGAATAAAATGTGAGAGCAGTACTAGTACTAGTAGTAGTAGTAGTAGAGTGCATTTGATCTGTTTTCATCTCTTATTTTTACAGATTAATAAGTTTTGGCAAAATCTAACAGAAGGACAGAAGGTTGTTTCAGGTAAGGTTTATAGTACATGTAGTTCATGTAGAATATGAGTATACAGTAGTTTGTATAATTTGTATGTTTATCTCTTGCCTGCTGTTTGCTTAAGTGTGGAATTTGGTGATGTGTTTATCATATACACTTTCAAGTATACATGTATGTAAACCTATTGCTTGACAAGGCTGACATTGCTAAGTGTTTTAATAACTTTTTTCTGTCTTGTTGCAGTAATTATAGGTCTGAATGGTTTAGTGTACCTCCTATGGAGAATACCTGGAACTCAGGCCACCATGCTCAAGTATTTCACATCTAACATCGCTTCAAGTAAGTCTAGTACTGTTGAAAACACGGTTATGTTGCAACTTTGGCATCTGAACTGTAATATACTGCTTTATCTATAATCATAATGTTCAGTCCCCTCTCCGATACCATGTAATCAAGAGAGTACAAGAAATATGTTAACTTGAAGGACCCTGATTTGATTGATTGATTTGATTTATTGAAATTGCAACAGTGCAATATACGTGGAACAGAGGCAGCTGTTGCCAGTGTTGTGCCCCCTACATAGAAACAAATACAGAACTGGACAATACTCATTTTCACTTGAGTTAAGTGGGGAAAGTCATATAAAGTGCCTTTCCCAAGGGCACAAGATCGGTGGCATGTCAGGACTCGAGCCCGGGACCTCTTGGTTCCAAGTCGAGCACTCTGCCATTGCGCCACATGACCGGCCATTGATTGATTGACTGGTTCCCCCCACAGCTGCTATCTGCCTGCCCATGGTCCTGTCCACCTTTAGTCACTACTCCTTCCTGCACTACGCTGTCAACATGTACGTCCTGTGGTCATTCTCAACCAGCGCGGTCGCCATACTGGGCAAGGAGCAGTTCACAGCCTTCTACCTCACGGCAGGTTGGTATGCAGCTGCTCACATATACTGGTGTTACCTCTTTGAGATACTGGTGCAATGGCCAAGTGTTTGGTAGGTCTAGAGATCAATAACCAACCGAGCCATACCAAAGACTTTAAAAATGGAACATACTGCTTTCTCTGCTTAGCACTCAGTATTTGGGAAAGAGTATGGGAGTCAAACACACACCACTACCAGTGGGCTAGCCCCCTGCTGTAGTGACCTATGTGTATGGGAGTTGGGAGTAAGTTAAACACACACCACTACCAGTGGACTAGCCCCTTGCTGTAGTGATTGCACAACTGTGTGGCCCAAGGGCAACAGAATGGCCATGATGACATCCTTAATTATTTTATCTCTTCTGTCTGCAGTAATTTACATTTATGATTATATAAGTAGGTTTCTATGTGTAAAAAGCTTTATTCATTGGTACACTCAGTCACTCAGCATATCTTTGTTGTTACAACTGATAACAGGAGTGGTGTCCAACCTGGCCAGTTATGCAGCTAAAGTTGGGTTACAGAGGTTTGGACCTTCACTAGGGGCTGTGAGTACGCTTTTCTTAAACACTGGCAAGTTATCTTTGTAAACTCTTTCTGTTGTTGATGTTGAAGCCTGTGAAAAACCCTAGTTGTCATGGATACACAGCTGATATGCATATTTTTCTCTTCCATTTTGTAGTCAGGTGCCATCATGGGTGTCCTGGGTCTAGTGTGTACCCAGGTTCAGCTGACATGTGTTCTGTGTTTCCCTATAGTCAGGTGCCATCATGGGTGTCCTGGGTCTAGTGTGTACCCAGGTTCCAGAGGCACAGCTCGCGATTGTCTTCTTCCCATTTGTCACGTTTACAGCTGGGTCGGTGAGTATGCTGGTTTCTTGTGCCTGTATGCTTATGTTAGATCAGTACCTTTGACTGTATACAAATATCTGTGTTCATGTTTAAGGGTATCAAGAATAGTTTTACATGTATAAGAGTTGTTTTGAAGATTTTTTTATTTACTTTAGCCGCTCAAATTGACCTTAGACTTGAAAAGTTTAAGTTTGAACCCATATGGGAAACAATCACGTGGTAGCTTGTTCCATAGCGATGTTGTTCTAGGAAAGAAGCTTTCAGTGTGGCACTTCCTCCTTAAAGGTGTGGAGGAAGAAAGACATTGTATGACAGTTTAAAATGTCTTGAATCTTGTCCCCAGGCGATTAAGGTGATCATGGGCCTGGATGCAGCAGGAGTTCTGCTGGGCTGGAAGTTCTTTGACCACGCCGCACATCTGGGCGGAGCCTTGTGTGGCATGTAGGTGTTTTTCCTGTTGTTACTCATTTTCATTTGACTCATGATGACTTACACTTACATGAACTAAGTTATACTTAACAGTATAGGAGTATATAAGAACATGTAAGGGTTGCATGAAGTTTTTTTTAGTAAAGGATGGTACCTCAAGGCTGTAAAGCTGTATCATTCTGTTCTGAAGTACAAAAATGAATGCAAGAGAGCTGCAGTTGCTAAACTCTGTTGCTACACTAAGCAATATACAGGTGTAGGTTTAAGTCAGACAAGGTAAACTGGCATGCATGTACAATACTGGATCAAGCATCTAGCAGCCTCAGCCTTTGGAATACAGTTGTACCTGCTAGCAAATATAAAACCTACATGTTACTGTATCATTAAATCTCCTTTGTCCCCCCTCACAGTTGGTACATGCTGTATGGACACAAACAGATCTGGCAGAACAGAGAACCCGTCATGTCAGTTGTCTTTGGTTGTATAACATGCAGGCCTACCACACAGTTAAACCTGCCCAGTATTAAACCTACATTGTATTATCATGCCTTTTTTGTTCCCTGTTCCCAGTTGGTACATGCTGTATGGACACAAACAGATCTGGCAGAACAGAGAACCCATCATGAGGGCGTGGCACAAACTACGGGACCCCGCCCAGCCTCCACCTAAATCATGAACATCCAATGTCTGACATAATGTGGAGATTTTACTAACCTCTAACAGGCTTTGGGAGGCGGCTGGAATGAGTAGAAATTGGCCAAATAGACATGTAGCATGCCAGGGGAGTTGGTCTGCACTAAGAGCATAGTTTGCCACTCCACATAGTGTTGCATATCATCATTCTGTCTACTTGGCCAGTTTCTACTTCTACCAGGCTTCAGGAAGTGGCTGAAAAGAGTAGAAATTGGCTAAGTAAACAGATGATATGCCAGGGGAGTTGGTCTGCACCAAGAGCATAATTTGCTGCTCCCTTAGCAAACTGTACTGTACTCTTAGTGCAGACCAACTCCCCTGGCATATCATCTATTGTCTATGTCTATTTGGCCAGTTTCTACTCTTTCCAGCCACTTCCTGAAGCCTGTTAGAGGCTAAGATTTTACCTCTCATGTTAGTGTACACATACAGGAGCTGTGTGGAACCATGTTGGTTGTCCCTGATTGTAGGCATGTCGGCAGAACGTACTGCACCTGGGCAAAACCAGTTATGTATAGCACTTCAGCAGAACGTGTCACCATAAAGTGGTTGTTATAGCTAGCCAGGTGGTCGGCTTGAAGAGGGGAGGATTGAGTGTAGCCTGGTATCAAGCCTTGTACAGCTTTTGTAGGGGAATGATCATTGGCACATAATTGGGAAGCAAATTTGCCCAGTGTATTAGCCATGTTTGGTTGTTGTCTATATGTAAGCCTTGTCCTGCAGAGCCCATACACACGTATATATAGGTTGCACATACAGTACCATCGTATATAGCACCCTGTATGTGCACGACTTGGGGGCATCACAACACAGTGAAATGCAACAAATGTGGAAGTAACTACGTCACCACAGGGCAAAAAAAAGTCAAGGGTCTGTGACCTGATTAAGACATCAAATTATTTGAAAATATTGAATGTGCAGAAATGGCAGCAGGACAAGGGTTAAGGTAATGTGCATGGAAAGGTATAATGTTTGGTAAGGGGATGTCACAACCAAATAAATCTCAACATGTGTAACAAGTGTCTACGAATTTGTAATGGCAAGTGAAACCTTTCTCAGAGACAAGTGGTTTTTGATTATTAGATTCATAATGATAACATTATTGCAGCAGTGCTACATTTTTTCCTTAATTCATTTAATGAATCAAACATGTAAAGCTATAACTTAGGTATCTCATTGACAAAGATTTAATTTATGTTGTTTCATGTTATTTCTGTACCTAAAGTAGAGAAAGTGTTGTTTTTATCAAATGAAATTATACCAGTCATCAAATAGTGAACTGTTATTTTGCTTTGTTTACTCTCAATTACAAATTAAACTGGAAAAATGTGTTTCTGCTACGTTAAAGTAGTACTTACTTAAAAATACAGTCTCAAAAGTACCAAGAACAGAGGAAAACATATTCACAGTCAATGTACATTTTCATAATTATGTTATAACAGCAATCGTTTCAGTTTCAGTTTATTTAAGAATCGACTGGCATGTCACACAATCATATGGTACATGAAATATGTCGAATTTTCACAAACACTGCACGTATCAAGGACTATCCAATAAGTTAAAATGACAGAGATATAATATTAAAATCTGGTCATTGATCATCAATTTACAGAATACATATACATGTAATACAATCGTAATAATTAAAAGAGCCATATTTACAGACTTTTTATATAAAATCAATATACCACTATGTAGAATGCTGAGATAAAATCTTCAAAGCCCGTGGTATAAACGACAGTTCATGACGTTTCGTTCTACTGAATGCGGAGCGTGACTGTTTCCTTCGTCTTAAGTTATATGTGCTTTGAGGCGCTACACATATAAAGTCATGCAGGGGGTTGTCAGTGTCATTCAAGACATGTTGGATAGTTCTCAATGTGGCAAGGTCTCGTCTCATAGACAGAGAAGGCAGGGATGCAGCAGGGATTCCTATAATTCTACAGCAACGCTTCTGGACATTTTCAAGCATGTCTGACAGATACTTAGGCAGTCCTTCCCATACTGGACTCGCATATTCTAACAAAGGGATGAATACCAGATCGATAGATACGAATGAGAATATCAGTTGCTAGACCAGCCTTCTTTGCTATGGTTAGATAGTACATTCTCGGACGAGCTTTTGACAACATATAATGGATGTGTGCGTCCCAGGTCAGATCAGACGTAATAAAGACACCCAGTAGTTTGAAACATGTGACCCGCTGAATCTCTTGACCGGCTATTGTTGGATGAGGTGGATTGGGAACATTTTCCTTTTTCCTAGCACTAATTACCATATCTTTGGTTTTCTTCGCATTCACTGTAAGCGAGAAACCTTCACCCCATTCAACAACAGAATTCAGAGCCCTTTGGGATTGCCCAGGTAGAGACCCCATCAGTATTTCTGAGTTGGTCAGGTCATCAGCGTATTTGACAGGGGTTACAGACTGTGACATACATACATCCAATGAGTTGATACATATTACAAACAACAAGGGGGATAGCAGTCCCCCCTGGGGAACACCTGACAGTACAGAATGAGGTTTAGAGAGACAACTACCCCCATTTTACTCTCTGTGTTCTACCTTCTAGGTAGCTACTGATTATTTGCCATAATGGCTGTCTGATACCCATGTCCACCAAGGTTGACAGGAGCCGTCTATGATTGATGGTATCAAAGGCACGACTAAAGTGACATCGTCACCGTCAAGTATGATTCTAAATTGCCTGATATCCAGTCTGATCGTGGTCGGGGCCGAAAGAGCTCTGTCCCGCCCTCCTCACTTAGGTTTCCCGGTGTGTATTTCACGAGAGATTGATTAGCCCTCCACTATCGTGTTGGGGGAAACCAAATCCCCAAGCATACTGTCTCTGATTAGCGTAACACTCCTTCCGGGATGGCCTGTTGCACTGGGCGGGGGAAGCTATTAGAGCCCTCGAAGGCACAACCTGCCTGAACACCCCAATACCCCCAATCACGTAAGACTGGATACCAGGTATGATTCTAAAACAAATTAAATTCACCTACTATTTTCTGACATTGAGTGTATGTTGCAATTGAATATTTTGTGTATTTACCACCATAGTTAAAAGTGGCTACTGTTATAAGTCAACCATCTTCAGATGTTTCAGGACATTGAGTTTATATGCCTCCATAGCTTTTATTACTAGTAGTATGCACAAGCCTCGCTACAGCTTGGTCAGTCTAAAAAGGAAAAAAAAAAGACCAGAGAACTTTATTGTGTTGGATCAAAAGTTTTAACACACAACACCATCTCTGTCCCCCTTGTCCCGGCAGCTCGATGCTCCCGCCGCACTAATCACGCTTTAAAGCTGCAGACCATCGCGAGTAAGAACAACTATTACAGGCTCTCGTTCTTCCCTCGCACCATCAAGGAGTGGAATGAACTTGAGCCCAGTGTGGCGGAGGCGAAGTCCATCTCCCAGTTCAAAGCTGAGCTGGGGCGGGCTTCGCTGCATTGAGCTGTCTCCCTGTCCTTGTACATATGTAAATATGTGTAATACTAGCATCATTGATTTCACTTGTCCTGTCCTGGCACTTGTCTACGCCCACCCCTACCCTACCCTTTGTTTGCACACAGTCACTAATCTGCACAGCTGCTAATAATCCTCTTCTTAGAGGGATGAGCAGTATCGAAGATGATGATGAACACCAATAGCTTGTATGTTATTTTGTACTTTGTTGCTTAGCAAATGTTACCTTTCTAGTTTGTTGTTGTCTTGCCGCCCTGAAGTTACATGTACATTGGATGATTCTAACCCGGAGGACGTTGGCACAAGTACAGGTGTTTATGGCAGCAATGATCATCGTCCCACAGAGGATGACCAGCAGAACCCGACCAGTACATTACACATGTAACCGGAGGTCTGGCGGTACTCGGCTCTCCAGGATTCCATCTCTGAACGTAAAACAAGGGACCTTTAAAAAGTGCACGCTTATTGAAATGCGCGAAGAAAGAATATACGTTGTACGTTGATATTAAGCCTCATCATCATGCCTCCGGATTATACTAATCCGGTGAGGTACACTTGATAAAGTTACTCCAGTATGTCCTATCTCTCATAGCGGACACTAATGCAGGCCCTGCGAGACAAGTGTCTCTCTCTAGCATAGACAAAAGTGTACTATAAGGACGTCCCACTCTACGTCTCCCAGTAGGAAGCCACGGTACTAATCTACCAGCTGGTTCGTTTATACTACGAACAACATGCCCTGCCGGGGCAAGTCTACGTCGTCGGACTACAGATGAAATGGGCGGGAGAGAGCCATAGAGTTGTTTGTTTGTTAGATGTTGTCTCCATGAAACATTATACACTGTTCTTAACATTATTAAGCCTGGTTTGGCGAATAATCTACTCTTCAATTCATGTCTGAACATTTTCGTCTTTTTCGTTTGATTTTGGCATTCTACGACATTGATATCGTTTTCCAATCTTTTTTTTTTTGCAACATACGGTATATATTTGCTTATTTTGCAACTTTTTTGTACGATTTACAGTGTGGTCGAAAACGTCTTTTTTTTTAAACGGCCGAAAATTCATGCGCGCGCGGATGTCATCCACATAATCAAATAAACATGACCAAATCAAATCAAAATGACCTAAGGCCACACTAATTTAATTTCTTGGTTGACGGATTCGCCCGATTCATTTTTGCAAAAAAAAAAATCAGAATCACCTGCAAAATGCTCATATTTTGCCCTGAACAGTTGAAAACAGTCCTTTTCTTCCTAGTTGTTACAGTTATTCCATCTTTCAATGCAGTTGTATCATTAAGAGTTCAAAATTCATTGTTTAAATTTTGAACCAGCCTGATGTGTTGACTTCATGGCTCCTATCGTACCATTTTGGGCCATAATAGGATGCCTAGGCCTGTTATCATTATTTTTTTCACCCGCTCGCTCCATTATTTCTCTAGAAAAGTCCATCAACCAATTAACAAATCAAATTGGTGTGGCCTCAGCAAATAGTAAAAGAAATGTAGCTAGTGACACACCCCATAGGACTGCTCATCCAGTAAAGATCCGTCTGACCACTCCCACATCCTCTCTGGACCTATCGTCATCAACAATATCATTAACAAGAAAAATGAATTTAACGGCTCTCAGTGCAGATCGGCGCACCCAGACAGACAGATTAGCCTAAGAGGCTCGGTGGGCGTCACTCCACCGTACAGGTGGCGAAGTCGTGTAAAGTGCCTTTCCCAAGGGCACAGCGTCGGGCCACGGTGAGTATCGAACCCGGGACCTCTCGGTTCCGAGTCCAACGCTCTTACCGCTCTCTCGCGCCACCGACGCCATTAACAATAACATACACAAGAAAAAAACGATTGCTCATTATCTGCAATTGCACTGCCCAATATGTTTGTTTCACATAACCGGTAAACCGCCTTTAGGCGTAACGCACCAGTTTTGTACATGCACAAGCTGCGTAAGACCGCCTGTACAAGTGCCCACAGAACAGACATCCCAGGGTCAGGGGACAGACTGCACAGGAGGTGGGGCAATGGCTGGGGCCCAGTCTATCACATGTTACCATATACAGTTACTAATAGCTATAAGTATTACAGATGGTGATTTTGACAAATAAATTCTAATCAATAAGCAGCATGTGAATGAAAGTAAGACCGGACTGTAAGGGACGTCCCTAACCGAAGCTAGGTATGTACTCATTTCCACCTGAGTGAAGTGAGGAAAGTCGTGTAAAGTTTCCCCTTAAGCTTTCCCAAGGGCACAAGATCGGTGACATGGGCAGGATTCGAACCCGCGACCTCTTGGTTGTGAGCCGAACGCGCCACCGACTGCGCCACACGACCCCACGCCTTCCATGCAGCGCTCAGTATTTTTTTGGCATTCTTGGACACATTATTAATTTAAACACCCTTTCTGACAATGCTAAACAACTGACAGTTCTACGCGGTAGTTTTGCTTTGTTTGTATGACATTAGCTGTAAAATTATGTCAGGCGCACAAAACTATATAACAGAAACAACACGCTTTTAGTTGTATGTGTCCTGCTATGCTTTCTTTTTCTTCTGGGATGGGAATATGAACTCACGCCAGGTCTCTATGTATTATCGAACGCCTTCTGGTAAAATACTTTTTTTTTCATTGTAAAAGTGGCTGCGAGAATATAAGTTGTACCTAACTTGAGTTCGCAGCCACTTAGTCCGTGTCATTTCATTTGTATTTAACACAGTGTTTCTGAATAAAAAAAAAACAACAAACCTATCGTCAGGCCGATCCAGTGATCTAATTTGTATCCTTCCATGCTGACCACGTTTCTCAGGGCGAGGTCCAACTCTCTTGTTTTAGGCATGACCAGAGTGGCTCCCTCCTCCAGACAGGCCTTCTCCGCGTCATTATGGGTCTTTTCTTCATAAGATCGTCTGATGCAGGTTCCCACAAGAAGTCTGTAGCCCACTGGACAAGTGAGATCCTGACCGTACCTGCCATCTTGAATAACGCAACGCTATGGTCAAATGATGACATTTTACATTGATAAAGGTTAGGCATCCAGGTAATAAGATATGCCCCCCCCCAAAAAAAAACAGTTACTCAGGGCAACTGGATGTGATTTTGGAAACGGTCAGACGTTTTGTCGTCTTAAAACCACCCAGAAAATAAAGGACTCATCTTGGGGCTTGTTTCTGCAGTTTTGATTAAAAGCCCAAAGTATGAAATACTGACTCAAATATGCTAATGTGAAGCAGTATGTGTCAATATCACAAAGATTGCCTTATTCAAAATATTTCCGTTTTTTTCTGCCCTGAAATCGCATTGGATGCATTTAAGGTGAAAAGTTGGGTAAATTAATGAATGAAAGACCTTTATTGTACGTTTGTGCTCTGACAAGCTAAGTACAGGTCATGAATAGACAAGGAAAAGGATACAGCAATGACACTTAAACTATACATACTAATGTGATCTACTATTTACATCTTCGACTTCTTCTCGCTTCTTGACGCAGTTATAGATGTACGGGCATATAGAACTAATGATACATGGTTTGTCAAGTTTCATAAGAAATATGAATTTTTCTGATTCATTTAAATGTCCAAAGCTGGGAAACTTATCCATTATATAAGAATATAGGAAATCTCTCTCATTACTATATAACGTACAATCGACTACGAAATGATTGATAAAAAAAGTTTTATTACCTTTGGTGCCGAACACGGACATTTTCCTGTTTCCCCCACAGACCGACCTGCTGTCCCCGCTGCACTGCATGTAACACAGACTCTCCGGACGCCGCTCGTGCAACTCGCCTAAGTCACGCTCAGCCCCACAGTAACATTGGTTAGCATGTTGGGTGGCTGTCAAAAGAAGAAAAGGTTTTTTTTTAAGCTGGTCTTCCTCAAAAAAAAAAGAACTAGAATTTGGAGATCTCATACCTCCATGAAATATGTATGTAGTATGTATATGAGTATATGAATGTGACACACACACACATACCGACACACAGAAACACACACACACACACACACACACACACACACACACACACACAAACACACACACACACACACCACACACCCGGCACACACCAGCACACACACACACACACTGAGTCAAACACACACACGCATAAATACACACACACACAAACACATACTAACACGCACACACACGCACACACACACACACACACACACACACACACACACACACACACCGTGACACACACCGTGACACACACACACACACACACACGTGACACACACACACACACACACACACACACACACACACACGACCACACACACACCCGGCACACACCAGCACACACACACACACACACACACACACACACACACACACACACACACACACACCGAGAGAGGGAGGGAGATACAGAGAGAGAGAGAGAGAGAGAGAGAGAAACAATACCAATTTCAATGGCGTTAATAAACAACCAATAGCACTCACCGGCGTATGGGTAACCTGCAACTTTGCAGTGTGCCACACACATCGGGTTGGTTAACGCCTGGGACTCCATGAAGGCGTGCGGGAACTTCCGGGCCATGGTCTCACTGAAACAGCCGTAGTACATCAGGTCCGATGGGGCATCCAAAGCTGGGCAAACACCAGGAAAAGACCAATATTATGTGTAACTAGTGAAGTAACATGTGCAAAGCAAATGCATAATGTTTACCTTCGGACATGGTCTGCTCTGTTAATTCTTACTCAAACACATTCACATACATGTACTACTAGTATATGGTGACAGGAGCAGAGCAGACCATGAAATTGCAACATTATGTAACCCAACACCAGTCACCATGGTGACAGACGTAAACAAATCATGTCATTGACCAGGTCAGAGGTCACTGTTTGGAGAAGAAGAAGAAGAGGAAGAATAAGCTGAGCAAAAACAATATGTTTTCCCTCGGTAAACATAATAATAAGTAAATTCTGTTTGTTGTACTGTATTTCCACGTCTTTTTATTAGAGTTGGAGTATTGAAAAGAAGCATGCACAGGTTGTTCTGGCCACGTCCCACACAGAACCAGAAAGGCAAATCCGTGAATAGTTTAATCAGGTTGGTAAGGCACTGAGTAAAGAGACTCTTTTTTTACACTACCATGTCTTTTATTCAGCCGACGTTTCTTTGAAATTGTAGATACATTTCCCTGTAATCACACATATGTTCAGATATGTAAATATTGTTTGGGAATGCATCTGTAGCAGCGACACCTGTGCTGCAATGCAATGTGAACCAGTCAGAATTGCCCTGAGGAAGGTGACAAGACAGTCACCGAAACGTCAGTTGAATAAAAGACTTGGTTGTGTAAAAAGAGTTTCTTTACTCAGAAAGACAAATTGTATAGAAGGAAACGTTTCACCTATGTACAACTTTAAAACGATGCAACTCACTCAGACTTACATTTGAGATACCAATTGCGTCTAGCTCTGCTTGACTGTTTCTAACAGTCAATTAGATATAGAAGTCCAAATACTACGTAAGTTAATGGGCCTAAATTCTCCTCCTAGCTCTGATTGTTTTTCCGCCAATGAGATATAGGAGGTTATCACGTAATGTTATCTTATCTTTCAAATAGCTTTTTTAGCATTTAATTTAACATTTTAATGTCTTGGGGTGGTGGGACTACGGCGCACAGATATGTCAACTTTGTATATTTAAATGTTAATTGTACTTTTTTGTTGTGTGGCGCTGTTAATATAAGTTGTAAACTTGAGTGCAGCGCCACACTGTCCTTGTTATGTTTCAATGTTTTGATGAATAAAAAAAACGTTTCACAGTGATCATGAACTTACCCACGCCACAGTATTTCCATCTGCCCCCAGGCTGGTAGACCGCAGTTAAAGAACACCAGGGAGCGTCATGGTCGGCGTTGGTACAGGAATAGTAGGTTTGTCCTTCGTACGTAAATGGAAAATGGCAGTCTGAAAAATAAGACAATGACAATGAACTTTATTGCATGTTCACGCCCTACACGGGCCAAATGCACTTAAGTTAAATAACTTAGTAACAAGAATAGAAATTCGTGTGCTATTTCTCTATCTACAGGATCTAACTACAGGATCTCTTCTCTCTTTTTGAAACATGTATGAACAAATTTACATAGTATTTCATTTATTTTAAGCAATTGAGGCAAAAGGCATGAGGAGAGCGAGTGAGTGTGTAACAAAATTAACATAATAATAATCAAATAATTAAACGTACGTAGAGACAATTAATACATGTAATATGAACAAAAAGTGCAGATGGATTACCTTCCTTTTTCGTTGGTAGTGCAGTTGTGATTTTTGGCATTGTCGTTGTCACCTTTGGCAGTGTCGTTGTCACTTCTGGGATTGTCGTTGTCACTTCTGGGATTGTCGTTGTCACCTCTGGCAGTGTCGTTGTCACCTTTGGCAGTGTCGTTGTCACCTTTGGCAGTGTCGTTGTGGCTTCTGGCAGTTTCGTAATTGAAGTCGTCACCCCTGGTAGTTTAGACGCCTCTCCGTGTAGCCCAGTAGTGGCCACAAATGCCCATGTAATTGCAGCTGAAGACAAGTCGACGTTCTCGAACTCAGGAAAAGTTGTCGCATTGGCAACTGTTGCATCGTACTGGTCCTGGAATACAGACTGATTCAAAGAAAATCGCACTTTAATGGACTTCAACGAGATGGTTGTGTTTACGAGTGAGTGTGTGTGTGTGTGTGTGTGTGTGTGCGTACGTGCGTGTGTGTGTGTGTGCTGTGTGTGTGTGTGTGTTGTGTGTGTGTGTGTGTGTGTGTGTGCGTGCGTGCGTGCGTGCGTGCGTGTGTGTGTGTGTGTGTGCGTGCGTGCGTGTGTGTGAACGGTGCGTGCGTGTGTGTGTGTGTGTGTGTGTGTGTGTGAGTGTGTGCCTGTCTGTCTGTCTGTCTATAAACGCGATAGCACCTCCAAAATAATATCAGCATAGTGTCCTTGATCGTACCATAATACTGCCTATTAAGTAAATAATTTACCTTAAAGAAATAACCACAACTGTCTGCTTAGAAATTAATTTAAGGTATATAGGGCACTGACCGGGTTAATTTCTCCTGTCGTGTTGTAGGTACCGGTGAGGTGTGTGATGAAGCCAGCCCCTGCGCCACACAAGACTGAAACTGCAACAGCAACAGCGAGAACACGGAGTAGATAGGAGCGGCACTGACATAACATCACCACGCATCTTGTAATGGTCCTTTGGTCGTCACCATCTATATGGAAAAATTCAAAAATATTTGGTCTTCATTATATATATTTACTAATAAAATTTAATATCTCTCCCTCCTCCCTACTCCCCCTCCCTCCTCTATACTACACACACACACACACACACACACACACACATATATATATATATGTGTGTGTGTGTGTGTGTGTGTGTGTGTGTGTGCATTATATGTTTAGAGTTAGATGTTCAAGGATTAGGTGTTGCCATAGTGATAGACAGTCTGGTCCAGGTCATTGACCTTATGTGTCTGGAGAAGAGGAAACTGAGCAAAACAATATGCTTTTCTTCGGTAAACATAACGTAAAACTACACCCACCTTTACCTTGTCGATGTACACCTGGAACATACGTCCGGTTTTGTTTGGTTTGGTTACCAGTCAGTCCTCCAATGTGTGTGTCGTTGCAGTAGATGTGGTCCTCTTCTATTCCCTCGGTATTAACGCCCTTCTTTCTGGCGATGGATTCCAGTTTGCCACCTTCTGTTTCTGTGCAATAAATATAGCAAAGTTATTGTCCAGACGGTGAACATTGAATAATATATAATAACTGGAAAGGTAACATTTGAGAAGCAAATGCATAATGTTTACCTTCGTATATGGTCTGCTCTGTTAGTTCTTACTCAAACACATTCATATATATGGTGACGGGAGTCTAAATCCCTCCTACTGTAAAATTCCAGCATTATGTAACCCAACACCAGTTACCATGATGAGACAGTCTGGTTCAGTCAGGTCAATGTGTGGAGAAGAAGAAGAAGAAGAAACGTAGCAAAAACAATATGCTGTCCATTGGTAAACATAACAAGAACTTAAATCTACACCCACCTTCGTCTTGTTGCTGTACACCTGGAACATACGTCGAGTTTTGTTTGGTTTGGTTACCAGTAGGCCCTCCAATGTGTGTGTCGTTGCAGTAGATGTGGTCCTGCTTTATTCCCTCGGTATTAACGCCCTTGTTTCTGGCGATGGATTCAACTTTGCCACCTTCTGTTTCTGTGCAAATATGTAGCAAAGTTATTGTCCAGACGGTGAACATTGAATAATATATAATAACTGGAAAGGTAACATTTGCGAAGCAAATGCATAATGTTTACCTTCGTATATGGTCTGCTCTGTTAGTTCTTACTCAAACACGTTCATATATATATATATATATGGTGACGGGAGTCTAAATCCCTCCTACTGTAAACTTGCAACATTATGTAACCCAACACCAGTTACCATGGTGAGACAGTCTGGTTCAGTCAGGTCATAGGTCAATGTTTGGAGAAGAAGAAGAAGAAGAAACGTAGCAAAAACAATATACTGTCCATTGGTAAACATAACAAGAACTTAAATCTACACCCACCTTCGTCTTGTTGCTGTACACCTGGAACATACGTCGAGTTTTGTTTGGTTTGGTTACCAGTAGGCCCTCCAATGTGTGTGTCGTTGCAGTAGATGTGGTCCTCTTCTATTCCCTCGTTATTAACGCCCTTGTTTCTGGCGATGGGTTCAACTTTGCCACCTTCTGTTTCTGTGCAATAAATATAGCAAAGTTATTGTCCAGACGGTGAACATTGAATAATATATAATAACTGGAAAGGTAACATTTGCGAAGCAAATGCATAATGTTTACCTTCGTGTATGGTCTGCTCTGTTAATTCTTACTCAAACACATTCATATATATGGTGACGGGAGTCTCAATCCCTCCTACTGTAAAATTGCAACATTATGTAACCCAACACCAGTTACCATGATGAGACAGTCTGGTTCAGTCAGGTCAGAGGTCAATGTTTGGAGAAGAAGAAGAAGAAGAAACGTAGCAAAAACAATATGCTGTCCATTGGTAAACATAACAAGAAGTAACTCTACACCAACCTTCATCTTGTTGCTGTACACCTGGAACATACGTCGAGTTTTGTTTTGTTTGGTTGCCAGTAGGCCCTCCACTGCGTGGGACATATATCGTCGAGTTTTGTGTTGTTTGGTTGCCAGTAGGTCCGCCACGGTGTGGAACATACGTCGAGTTTTGCGTTGTTTGGTTGCCAGGCAGTCCTACACTGCGACGAACATACGTCGAGTTTTGCGTTGTTTGGTTGCCAGTAGGTCCTCCACGGTGTGTGTCGTTGCAGTAGATGTGGTCCTCTTCTATTCCCTCGTTATTAACGCCCTTGTTTCTGGCGATTGCTTCAACTTTGCCACCTTCTGTTTCTGTGCAATAAATATAAATATTTACGTGGCGTCGTGTGGTGTAGTGGTACATCAATGGACTATGAAACAGGGAGACCCGGGTTCGATTCCGGGTCGTACCCGAACAAGTCCGAACATGCGCCGCGACGTTGTACCCTTGGGAAAGGTACTTTACACGATTTTCCTCACTTCACTCAGGTGTAAAATGAGTACCTAGCTTCAGCTAGGGACGTCCCTCGGATAGGACGTTAAATGGAGGTCCCGTGTTAAAGAACCCACCACACTTATCGAAAAGAGTAAGGGACCTTCCCGGTGTGAGTGGTTTAAACATTACAGTCTGGTCTGGTTTGACATCTTTGAAAAGGTGATAGTCACCTGTTATGTCAATCCTTCCACAAATGTGGTAAATCGTCATAAATAAATATAGCAAAGTTATTGTACAGACGGTGAACATTGAATAGTATATAATAACTGGAAAGGTAAAATTTGCGAAGCAAATGAATAATGTTTACCTTCGTATATGGTCTGCTCTGTTATCTTACTCAAACACATTCACATACATGACAGGAGTCTTAATCCCTTCTACTATAAATTGCAACATGTAACCCAACACCAGTTACCATGATGAGACAGTCTGGTTCAGTCAGGTCAGAGGTCAATGTTTGGAGAAGAAGAAGAAACGTAGCAAAAACAATATGCTGTCCATTGGTAAACATAACAAGAAGTAAATCTACGACCCACCTTCGTCTTGTTGCTGTACACCTGGAACATACGTCGAGTTTTGTTTGGTTTGGTTATCAGTCAGTCCACGGCGTGGGGCATACGTCGAGTTTTGTCTTGTTTGGTTGCCAGTAGGCCCTCCACTGCGTGGAACATACGTCGAGTTTTGTCTTGTTTGGTTGCCAGTAGGCCCTCCACTGCGTGGAACATACGTCGAGTTTTGCGTTGTTTGGTTACCAGTAGGCCCTACAATGTGTGTGTCGTTGCAATACTTGTGGTCCTCCTCTATTCCCTCGTTATTAACGCCCTTGTTTCTACCAATTGCTTCAGCTTTGGCACCTTCTGTTTCTGTGCAAAAAAAAAAAAAAAATACAGCAAAGTTATTGTCCAGACAGTAAAGATTGACTACAAAACATTTAGTTGTTTTTATTTTATTTTATTTTATTTTATTTTATTTTATTTTATTTATTTATTTATTTTATTTTATTTTATTTTATTTTATTTTATTTTATTTTATTTTATTTTATTTTATTTTATTTTATTTTATTTTATTTTATTTTATTCACATGGATTTTTGAGCATTGGATAGGAAGCACTTGTTGTGCAAATCCGCTGCTCATAAAACATAATACAAATGTAAACATAGAGATGACATAATACAAAAGCAAACATAAGTATAACATAAACATAAAATGAAAATGGCTGGCGCACCAATACCTATAACATAACATTAATGAGACTGGTCAAATCTTCCAGAGTGGTGGATATAGTTGGACACAATATTAGTTTTTATTTATTTTAGCTATATCACAGACACGAGAAAAGGACGCTGTCTTTTGGTTACCCTTTTGGTGAATATATATGAGTATTCTATTTTAAAAAAATCACATTGTGCTTTCAAAGACACAGCTGTATTTTTACCCCCCCCCCCTCAAATTAAAACAAAGATAATCTCTAAAATGCACAGCAGTTCATATTTCCATTTCTAAATCAATTTAAATAGATTAACTCAGCGCTAACCCTATACATTTCATTTCTTTTTTTTATTTCAGACTACTCGGTTAGGTCACAATTAATTTTATGGATGACATCCTCTAAAGACCCCCCAAACTAGTGCGCGCGGGCGAATAAAAAAAATTCCGGCCAAAAATAAAAATGCAACTTAACCACAGAAATGCAAAGCTGGTATTGTGAATTTGCAGCAGTATATAGCGACGTATACGACAAGCCGGCACATGCTGGCTTTTTGCGGAATTTTTGAATCTGCACTCTATGTATGTACTGAGTTCTTGAGTCTTGGAGCTTCGGCAGCCCGAGTTGTCTCTGTTTTGTCGCTAACCACCATGGACTACCCAGGCCTACAGTCCGGACAGAGCCTCTGAGGACGTGATCTTTTTTTTATGAGAACAGGTGAAAATCAATGCGCGCGCGGATGCCATCCATAAAATTAAGGCGGTGTGGCCTTACCAGAAAAAGGAGATCCAACGTTTCTGTCGTTGTCGTAGATGTGTTTTTCCTCTAGTCCGTCGCCATGTTCCTTGTTTCTTGCCATGGAGTCAGATTTGTCTCCTTCAGTTTCTGTGCGAAATGCAGAAGGACGTTGAATACAGAATGTGTCTAGGTACATATCGTTAAAAGCATTTTTATTCATAAAAAGAACATTGCATAATACAAGGATTATGAATACAAAAATTTGAATTTTGATTTGAATAAAAAAAATGAGTGGGGTCGTGTGGTGTAGCGGCAGAGTGCGCGACTCGGAACCTAGAGGTCCCGGGTTCGAGTCCTGACATGCCACCGATCTTGTGCCCTTGGGAAAGGCACTTTACACGGCTTTCCTCACTTCGCTCAGGTGAAAATGAGTATTGTCCTGTCATGTATTTGTCTCTTGTGTTGGTGGCGGCACCACGTCTGGGGATTACATGTTGGAATAAAAAAAATAATCCAAGGATATTTGTTTTCCATTTTTCAGATTTGTCGCCTTCAGTTCTATGCGGCGTGCAGGAGACTATTTTTTGAAGGACGTTGAATACAGAATGCGAGGCTAAATGCATTTCTATTCATAACGCATTTCTATTCATAAAGCTTTGCAGTCCTCAACATATGTATAAAGTATTAAGGGCAAGGCTTTCAGACATGTACATTCAAACTTTCTTCCATAGTTTGTCTGTTAATACTGGTAAACTGAGATTCTATAGAAAATGTAAAACTGAATACTGTTTTGAACAATACCTAGAACACTGTGACTTCGAGCAGCGCTCCGCTATTAGTAAAATTAGAATCAGTGCCCTGACCCCTTGGAAATCGAAAAAGGGCGATATATGAAACTACCTGTGTCGGAGAGAATTTGTAAATATTGCTCCTCAAATGCAGTGGAAGACGAAACTCATTTCATCTCTAACTGTCCATTTTATGATGACATCAGAAAACAATTATTTAGCACCATGTCCAAAATACTCCCTTACTTCCCCACCATTCCCTACCACAAAAAAAAACAATTTTACTACTAAAATCAAAGAACCCACATATTATAGAAGAAGTGGGTAAATTCGTCTTCCACTGCCTAAAAAGTCAAACCCAGTAAAACTAGCTCCATGCATGTTGTAGAATATAGTATAATGTTAGACGTAGATATAGTCTCACATACCACTGTATTTTCTTTCTTATGTTGTTTGTAACTGCAATTAGCCCTCGGGTAAGTATTTGCAATAAAATTTCTATTATTTTCATAGTAGAACATTGCATAATCCAAGAATATTTGTTTCTGTGCAAAACGCAGAAGGACGTTGAATGCAGAATGTGTAGCTATATATCGTTAAATGCATTTTTATTCACAAAAGAACATTGCATAACCCAAGGATATTTGTTACTTAAGAATACTTTTTCGAAGGACACTGCACATGCATACAGAATGTGTACATATTCAAATACATGTTTATTCATAAAAGAACATTGGTTCATCCAAGGACAGAACTGTTTTATCATTGGGCGTTTATTTTATTTTATTTTTTATTATATTTTATACCGGTGCAATAGCTCAATTGGTAGAGTGCTCGCTTTGTAACCGGGAGGTCGTGAGTTCAAACCCCGGCCCGACCAAAGACTTTAAAAATGGTACACACTTCTTTCTCTGCTTAGCACTCAGCATCTATGAGAAAGGGTGTGGGAAGGTCAAACACACAGCACTACCAGCGGACCAGCCCCCTGCTGTAGTGCATTGCACAATTGTGTGTCGCCCAAGGGCTACAGAAATGGATATGGGCACCACCCTACGCTCTGCATAAGAGCATGGGAGACCTTTCCTTTTTTTCTTTTCTTTTTTTATATCCCAGAAACAAAGAAAAATCAGAAACAAAGATAAATGTTCGCTAGGATGCACTGCAGTTCACATTGGAAGTTTTTACAAGTATTTTGATAAAACGTGTTGACATAAAGTTTAGCCTGCGTACAACAGTCACCTTATTTTATAATGGCGGATAAATGGTTCTGAAAATACCATTGCCCCTTCATGTTTAGGTAGCACTGGCGCTAAGTTACTTCTCCCTCCAAACAAATCAGAAAATACATATTAACTACCTTCAGCTTGTTTACATGTTACAAGGTTTATCCGCAATTGTTTTTCTGTCACAGCATTTTGACATAGCATATTTTTTTTCCAAAAGAGAGCTTGGTCTACAGCTTTTTCAGCACTATATGTGCAGGACGGTGCTTCTACTTGTTTAAAAAATGATACAATACTGGTCATACAGTAAAAGTATGTTTCTTTCATACAGTTGATTCCTGGCACAATATTTTTCAATAATTTCATGTCTTAATTAGATCATAGACCCCCAATTTTTTTGCCCTGCAGTGGCATATATAGTTACTTCCGCATTTCGTTTTGTTTCGCTGCGGTGTGATGCGTTGCACGAGAAATACCCCCAAATCGTACCTATGCAGGGTGTTATATAGATGGTACTGTATGTGCCGCGCGACATATGTTGCGCACAGCAGGACAAGGGTTAAGACTCTATTATTGTGGTATGCTGCATAAATATACAGTCCCAAGGACAGAGATACAAGCCTGAGAGGTATCCTTGAAAGTCCTTTATTCTGCATACATGAATAATCATATTCACAGTCAGCGTACATTTTCATAATGGGGATAATGTTTTTTTTTTTTGAAAAACAGGTTTTAATGAGATTAACGTTTGCGAAAGGCGCCGACTTCGATTGTTCGTCAGCACATAACAATAGCAAAACAAACAGCGTGGGTCTTTCCTGCCTTGGACGGCGTCCCTGTCTACAGCCACAAAACAAAAAGAATGTAAATTTCTCTGATTTATCCGAGTCTTAGCAAAGGGTATGTCGATTTTTTTATTTATTTATTCATCAATAAACATACAATATACAATGTAGTGAACCATCCCTTACCTAATAATAATAATCATAATGATGAAATAATAACAATATGGGGATAATGTTTGGTCAAGTAGGATTTGGACAAAAATCCGCCTACAATTTTCTGACATAGCAATCTAAGGATCCAGTCGGATTTCCAGTTTATAAGTTAACATTAAAATACATGTACTGGTCATTTTGAAATGTCGAAATTGTGTATGACAGTAAATCATTACTTATTAAACTACTTAACCATCTACAAAGATTCACATTATTTACAATGAGCTTGAGTACATGTAACGTTATATATAATCATAATCTATGAAGGAGTTAGATTTAGATCATTACAAATGATAATTGCCTGAGAGTTGCATTTCCAGAATGCATTCAAAAGTTACAAACAAATCTAGAATAAATACGATATGTTCAATATCTACACATTTTGTAGCCTCTACCAGGCTTTGGGAGTTGGTTGGACAAACTGTTCTCTCCAGCAGACCAACTCCCCTGGCATGTTATCTCTCTATTCGGCCAATTTCTACTACTCTTTCCACCCGCCTCCCGAAGCCTGGTAGAGGCTCCACATTTTGCATAGCGTGGTTTTCACGCATGGTTAGCCAGACATTTTTACATCGCTAGTTGAGAGTTGTCTTTATTTTATTTCTTGCCGAAGAGGCGGTAAGGGCGCAGGACTCCGGGCACGTGGTTGGGTGAGCTGGAGGCTTGCATTTCTGCAGTTCTCTGAAGGACCTCTATGTGGCGCTGCTGAGCTGCAAGGCTCTCCTGCAGAAGCTCGACCTGAGGAAGTGAATCACCATAACGTCAGTCACGAAAAACGGTGAATCACACTTGTATTTCCGGGTCACGATATCGTACAAGCATTTCCTAGTAGTTACACATCATTTTACGTCAGAGAATACGTACTATTAAAGTTACTCATTAATTTCTAATTGACTAAGCACAAAACCATCAAACGCATAGGAAATGCACCGGACAGCCAAAGATGTGAAACACAAGAAAACTATCCAAACTAAAGAAACGCGATACACCTACGTCTTGGCCGTTTTCTGTGTTTTTTTGTTCCGTCTTAAATCATTCCTTAACAAATTGTATCATGTTTCGATTGCATGTATGAAGGCTCAAACAAGTCTAATTTTGATCGTAAAAAAGCAACTAGTGAATACCCTATACTCGACTGGCTTTTGAGCCTCTTTTTTTTGGCTACCTGTAGCTAAAAAGTAAAAGAAAAGAATCGAATTTTCCACCTTTTTGATGTATTTAGGTTTTTTAAAAAACTGACGGAAAGAACGCAACAGTAGTCTTGCCCCACCTGTGCGGCTAGGTCCGTGATCCGTGAGTTCGCTGCGGTGGCCTGGGCGGCCATGTCGGCACGAAGCTGCGCCATCGCCTGCGAGTCGGTACTGTCCGGACAGGGCCGCAGGTTGATGGCGTCCATCGGCACGTGGAACGAGTAGACGCAATTCCCATTCGCGTCTGTTCCCGTGCTCACTGAGCTACCGTCCGTCTGTTGGAAGATAGAGAAGATGAAAAACGGGTTATCGTTTTGAAGAACAAGAACACACATTACAACTACTTTGTGTACAAATGTAGCTCGTCCCAGGAGGATCTAACTAAAGTGGCCTTGTCAATGTAACAAGGCAGCTGAACGTGTCAGGACGCTTAATCTGACTTCCCTGTGTTGTGGAGACCTGGTTGGAGTGAAAAAAAGAGAAAGGAAGAAGGAAGGAATCAGTCTCTGTTTTCTTAGATAGAATTTATCGCGGTAAAATCAAAGGAATTAAAGACCTTCCCATGCTTGTCTCGTCAGAGATTCTTATCTTCTGTTATCACAAGATTAAGACGTGAGCTTGAGTGCCCCCTGCTAAACCATAGGCTAAACCATATCATATGAAGTATCAAGTATGTGACAAACATGCCGAAACTTCCCAGTCCCCCCGAGGCGGCGGAAAACTCATCAGCCAAACCAAACAAGAGGAAATCGAGCAAAATTACTCCAAACAAACATCTCTGTTTTTGTTAAATCAGGAACACCTCGCTTGGCTAGCCTCCGTAGCAGGCTTGTAGAACTGGGGGTTTGGTGGTCTTCGGCTGTTTTCTGATTAGCCTCCGTAGCAGGCTTATAGAACTGGGGGTTTGGTGGTCTTCGGATGTTTTCTGATTAGCCTCCGTAGCAGGCTTATAGAACTGGGGGTTTGGTGGTCTTCGACTGTTTTCTGATTAGCCCAGTTCTAAAAACGGGGGTAATTCAACCAGGCCGACTATGTTGTCTATATGCAATCAGAAAATAGCACATAAAAGCTCCCAAAGACCATGAAGACCCCCAAAACCCCCAGTTTTTGGCACGCTATGGAGGCTATCGCTTGGCCGCCCCCAGTTCGGGGTGAACCTCGGAGGCTAACTTTCATCTTGACATACTTGAATCCCCTTGTCGGGTTTAAGATCTCTTTAAGACCAGAGACGCGCACTTGGAGGAAGCGTTGATTGAAACCACTCGCGCGGTGAAGGTAGTCTCCACCGGACTCCTTTGCGGGCAGAATAAATAGTAGAACTCAGTCTAAAAAGGGGTTTTAATTGGTCCAAATTTGTCCAATTTAGAGAGGGTCCAATTTATTGTACCCTCTCTGGCCGGCCAACCTCTCTGGCCATTTAAACCCCCTTTTAGGCCGATTTCTACTACTTATTCTGCCCGCAAAGGGGTCCGCGGTGGAGACTATCACTAGAACAGCACCGGTAGCTGGCGTCCGACCAACTGTGGGATCATAGGAGACGTTTTCATGGCCTTTGATATGAAACAGTCAGGGATGTTCGTATCTAAGGTATTCGTAGAATAAATTCAAGATAATTCACTACAAAAATGACCATTCTCGTGTGTTTTTCTGCTCTTAAATCTACAGTAAGTTTGGGAAGAATGGAGGAATCCTCGTCGATGCCGCTAATGAACACATATAGGCGGGACGAAAAGCGATCACCTCAAGCTTACAAGCAAATGTCTGTGCCAAAAAACTCAATCACCGAAAAAGTTTAGACGTCTACAGAGACATGAGAGAAGGCTTTCTGGGGTTGAATGGCTTGTTCACTGCCCTCAGAAATTCGAATCTCGTTTTTTTGCCGACCCTATTGCTAAAATTAAAGGTACCAGAAAACTAACTTTCACAAAAGATATGTTTTGTTCTTTATACATGTTATACGGGATAAGCGCTCTTTCCAAAATATGAATCTTAGGAAGAAACTGTGAGCAGATCTCTCTTTCCAATCGACTAAACTGATTCACGGCATGTTATACTAGTCACAAAGAATTTCAGACACCAACCTGCGAGCTGCCGGTATGTCCAGGCGGCACGGTGTCTCCCCGCGACCGTATGGTCCTCACGGCTCCCTCGGTCAGGGTACAGGCGGCCAGCACGGCAAGGAGGACGATGTTCAACCCAGAAAACTCCATCTCTCAAGAACAAGAAAAGATCTTCGGTCGCTGTTGTAGAAATGAAACTGTACTGAAGACCTGGCGAGTGCTTCTTTGAAAGATTTGCTGAGAAACTAAGGAAGAAAAGTCGTCGGTTGCGGTTCGCTGCTGAAGTTTCTCTCTGAAGACCCGCGTCTGTTGAAGTCTTGAAGCTTTTGCTGGAAACTCTGCGAACTGTCCGGTTTATATACACCCCAAAGTTTACGCTTCCCCCGTTCTTCCGGTCCAAATTTGGAGGCGGGACCACGTACCTCCCACGCACTTCGTCTGACGGGTCAGGCACCGGTGACACACGTACAGCCAGGGCAGTTGTTTGTTATATGACGTCAGTAAACAAACTTGTGATGATTGCCCATATATGGCAGGGCGCTGTCCAGGGCTGACAGGTTGCAGACATGATACAGCTGTAGAACTGGGATAACGGCCGTTCTTAGTAACGGTGTCGTGACGTAGGGATTCTTATATATCAGTTACTTCCCAACTTCCCTTACTCTTCTCTTTCAATTACAAAACAAACAAATGATTAGAACTTTCATAAGAAAAATCTGTATGGTTATTGGCCCTTCTTAGTAACGGTACGCTAGTAGTGTTTCTGTCAGGGTTACTGAACTTTTACACGACGGAAAAAAACTGTACATGTATTACAGCCATATAACGGCCGTTCTTAGTAACGCTGTCATGGCGTAGGGATTCTTATAGCAGTTACTTCAGTTGATGAACGACTTACTCTTCTCTTTCAATTACAAAATAAAACAAACAAAAAGTCCAAAACTTTTACAAGACGATAAAAACTGTATTACAGCCAGAGACGACCGTTCTTAGTAATGGTGTTATGACGTAGGGCTTCTAATATCAGGGTTACTTTGGTTAATGAACAACTTCCCTTGCCGTACGTACTTACTTTTCTCTTTCAATTACATAGTAAACAGAAAAATCTCGAACGTTTACATGACGAAAAAATTGTATTTCAGCCAGCTATTACGACTACCGGTATTCTTAGTAACGATCGATGTTATGACGCAAGTCTTTTTCTATCAAGGCTACTTCATTTGATGAACAACTTCCCTTGCGCTTCTGTTTCAAATACTAAACAAAATCCAAAACTTTGCCAAGATGAAAACAAAACATGTTGTGTAATCGTTTGAGCAATTCCCGTCAGAGTTAATTATAAAAGGCATGAGTCATGTCCTGTATTTTCATATTCAGCTCTTTTGTATCTGCCTTCAATTAAGGACGCCTACTTTAATTACATTTTTTCTTACATTCCAACATTTAATGACCTACAATGGTGACGGCACACTTAAGTTTTATCAATTTATTTTATGCCGCCACCAACACAGAGTACAAATAAAGGACATGACAATGCTCATTTTCACTTGAGTTAAGTGAGGAAATTTTATTAATGTATATGACTTATCAAAAGTTGTGCCTTATGATCATAATAATAATTATAATCATATGAGCCACGTTTTTGTCACACTAGACGCAATATGCCTACAGCATAACTTGGTCATGTTGAAAGATCTACCAAAGAAAGAAAGGTCAAAACCATGCACCTGTTTGGATAAAATATCAAAGCCGATATGCTTAGTTGAATGATATAGTGTTGTTTTTGATAACCGTTGCCCTTGTTTTCTTCAGGGCATGTCGTTCCAATTACTTTTTCCTGTCGAGTAATAACAACTTAATCTGAAAATAATCACTTCAAGACCCGTGCCAGATCCAAGGTCACTAGCCTCCATAGCATGCCAAAAACTGGGGGTTTGGGGCCTTCAGGGTCTTTGGTAGCTTTCATATAGGTGCTATTTTCTGATTGCATATAAGTTAGACCAGATAGCCGGCCTGGTTGAATTACCCCCGTTTTAAGAACTGGGCTACTCAGAAAACAGCCAAAGACCACCAAACCCCCATTTCTATAAGCCTGCTACGGAGGCTACAAGGACCTACAAGGTCACGACCCTGGCGGTTACTATGTTCGAACGTTCTACCGCGCCTTGCGCACGTGTGACGTCATCCGCGCGAAACTCAGAACCTGACGCGGGGTTGGTCTAATCTCTCCTGACCGGGTCTGTGCGTGTGTCGGATGTGGGAAGACGCGCGGAGGAAGCTTACTGTAAGTCTCTTGGGGGAAAGTTTCGCCTGTTTCCTGGTTCGTGTGACATAAAACAGCTTGAACTAATTGTGATTAACGCTTACAAGTCATGAGACTGCAATTTTTGTGTTCCCCCAAACACCAGAAACTCATAGAATGGAAAATCATCTGTGTTTGTGGACGCATATTGAAGTTTTCAACTTCATTGAACACAAAAGACGTCACTCAGTACTCAGCGAATTGTCTGTCGTCTATGTATGATGAAGGCCAATGTAGACGGCAGAAATTCGGCGAATTTTGTCTTGATTTTTCTAGTCTCCACCAGAGTAACAATGCGGGCTCAAAAATAGTAAGATTTAACCAAATAGAGAGTAATTGGCCAGGGGAGTTTAGCCGCCGTAGAGGTCATTAATTTACCTTCGGAGGGGGAAATTAACCTTCCCACGAACTGACTTTCCTGGCCAATTACTAGTATATCCCCTTTTTCTCTGAATTCTTCGATCCGAACCCCATGGGAATACTATTGAGGCCTGGTGGAAGCTTGAAAAATGCCTGGCGTTGAAAGTTAGTTAACATGGTGATCTTGTCACTCAGCGCTGACGCTTGCATGACCGTAAGTCACATATTGTTGACGTATGTTATCTTCAGGCCCAAGGCTGGCCGTAAGGTTTGGGTTTAACCAAGGTTAGCCTGGATGCCAGTACCTATACGGGGGCCCCCAAGGGGGGGTCCCGACAACGCTCTACGCTAAATTTTGAGAGCCGGCTACGTATTACGCTGAATTCCGGATGCCTCTCTACGCTCTACGCTAAATTCGAAAGATTCCGAACGCACTATGCAGAACTCAATCACCTAGCAACTGCATGTTTTCATGAAAACCTTTTGATTTATTACATGTTGAGGTGACAAAACTTGAATTAAAAGTAGTAACCGGCGGTCACTTCCTTATACATTGAAAGTATAGAATACAAAATGGGGTATTCAGTATTACCGCAGGTACCAACTTGACCGCGAGTCGATCGCCCGAAGATCGGAGGGCGATCCGTGAATGGAGGTAACATGGCCGTAGCCAGGATTTTGAAGGGGGGACCAACGAGCGCCGAAGGCGCGAGGTTCCTAGGGGGGTCCGGGGGCATGCTCCCCCGGGAAATTTGAAAATGAACCTTCTGAAATGGCATTTCCTGCGTTTTTAGAGGGTTTTTAAAGAAAAAATCAGAGATAACTTTTTCAATGACAAAGTGAGCCGTTTTCCTACGACGGATTCCAGCCTTGCTGGTGACACGAATCAGTCCGTCTTTTAAAGAAAAGTCTTGGACCTTTAGATAAAAAGTGAACCAAAAAGTAGGACCGTTTGTAGCCGTGTGGGGTTGTCGTCCGAAGGTAGAAAAGGCCGCAAACAATACAGCGTAATTTAGTCAAAACGACTCAGCTGCCGATTGCTGACGGTACCCGCGTTACCCATCACCCCGCACAATGACGGGGATGACATTGCTCTTTTCGGGAGTGTCCTCCATTACCCTGGCCATTGATCAGCAATGATGTTCCCGCTAAGAAACGTCTTGAGGGTCCCTATTGGGCCTTACAAGTCATGTGGTTCTAAGGCCTTCTACCCTCTTCATCTGTGGCCATCTGTGGCGTTTGGCCAATGGTCCTCCTGTACGTCACCGATGGTAAGGTCAATCTCGTACCCAGCGCACTGTGGGATCATTCCCATGTGTTGCCTTGCTCTTGCGTATGGCTCTGGGAACAAGTCTAGTGGATTGTTCG
>NW_017804442.1:553371-571606 GCF_001625305.1 Branchiostoma belcheri
AGTGTCCTCCATTACCCTGGCCATTGATCAGCAATGATGTTCCCGCTAAGAAACGTCTTGAGGGCCCCTATTGGGCCTTACAAGTGGCGTATCTGTGGCGTTTGGCCAATTGGTCCTCCTGTACGTCACCGATGGTAAGGTCAATCTCGTACCCAGCGCACTGTGGGATCATTCCCATGTGTTGCCTTGTTCTTGTGTATGGCTCTGGGAACAAGTCTAGTGGATTGTTCGATTGTATAGAGGGGGGTAGAGCAAGAAAGACCTCGAGCACCGCGACAACCCGGCACTTGCGAGGCCTCGAGTTCCCGTTTGCGGCTTGGATTACGCTCTACGCACAATTAATCGATTACGCTTTACGGTTAATTCCCGATAGCTACAACGCATTACGTAGAATTAAAACAGCGAATTACGCTCTACGCCAAATGCGCCAATTACGCTCTACGTTGAATTAGAGGGTCCGTCTACGCTCTACGTAGAATTAAAACGGCCGATTACGCTCTACGGAAAAGGGCTTGGGGGCCCCCCTATACTACACTGGGCCCAAAGTAATATATCCAGTTAGCCTCCAACAGGCCTTTCTACGGGAATACGGATCGTAGAATTCGGCAAAAAAGAGAGTAAAATTGGCCGCGGGAGTCCGGCTGCGGGGACGTAGTTTCTTTCCCTCCGACTGCGCGGCCAGTCAAACCTACAAGGCGACCAAACTCCCCCGGCAAATATTCTCCTATATATAGCCAGCGTAGTTAGTCTGGTAGAGACTAATATCCAGTGGCATCCAGGCTATCCAAGGTTGGTGTAATGTTAGCTTGGATTAAAGTGGAGACGAAAGCTTTGACTAGCCGAGACTTCGTGGCCGTCTGTCCAAGGGTAAGGGAGACAAATAGAGGGAAAACAGAGTTCGTCTTTCCAAATATTTGGGGCCTGGTAGAACTATTATGCAGACCATGGTATGTTGTTGTATCACAAATGATCTCTGAGTGCAACTGTTAGGATGCCATTACCATGAAGGGTTTTTGATTCTAGATTCTAAAATTATGCATGTATTGTTACATTTGAATATTCTCCTGTTTGTGGAATGAAAGGCTCTATAAAGAATTTGACCAAGGACATGGAAGGGTGCCGGTAGAATATCACAGATCAAAGGTGTCCTTGCCCCATCTGGTTTTGATGCATATCTTCTTTACAATGAATGAATGGATTGACAAGTTTGCGCTAGCGCTCATATGAGCGGTAAGCAATCCTTAGTGATTTTCGTCGACTACCGACTTTTCATAGTCTCTACCAGGCTTCAGGGGGCGGCTGTAGAGAGTAGAAATTGTTCAAATAGAGAGAGAGATAACATGTCGGGGGAGTTGGTCCGCTAGAGAGCACAGTTGTACAACGTTAACTCCCCAGGCATGTCTCTATTCGGCTGATTTCTACTCTAGCTTTCCAACCACCTCCCGAAGCCTGCTAGAGGCTAGGCTTTTCACACTAGTTGTAGTCCACGTTCGCAACTCTAAACCTTATTTCAAAATTTGTGTTCAAAATCTGTCAACAATTTCAGTACGAAATGGCTCGAACACTGTAACAGCCAATGCAATGCACGAACCAACCGTATAACAAGAAACTGTCTAACATGAACATTTAGTGAATCACTCAAGTGTGCGGCGAGAATTCGTCAGTAAGGAGAATAGAAGGGAAGTGGGACGGCATCTCTCTCATGCCCCGTGCTCAGTTTCCGTTCTGAGGAAGTTTACGCGGTTCTGAAGACTGCTCCTCGCGTAAATACTAAGAAAATACGTAAATATTAAGAACGCGTGTACAGCTTAAGATCAAAGAGGGCCCGCATGTGGGGGTGGGGGTGGGGGGTATTTACGAAAATTTTCGCCGTCGATTACGAATTACGTTGAATTCTCAGAGCTGATTACGGACAAGTATACACGTTACGGCTAATGTGCTGATTATAAATTACGATTATTTTGGGAGGCTGTCTACGGAATACGAAGACTAAAAAGGCCTGATTATACCTTACGAAAAAGGACATACAGGCCCCTTATTAAAGGAACCGTCTTCTGTCTTATTGTTGATTTCACTCAGACCACAAACGTACCTAGACAAACCCATGAAATGGTCAACACTTCGGACCAGACATTCTGTACTTTAAAGTTTGTCATCTATTTACACGAATGAACAGGTGCCACAAATATGTTTGTCTTTACAAATAAAGAAATGTCTGCAGCTTCTTTGTTACGAGGAAGTTTACTTCCGAAGTGTTTGGAAAGGCTCTCAGCTTCACTGGAACCAGACGTTTTGTAGTTTGTTTGCTGTGTGTGGGTCATTTGTTTATCAACATAAGCAGGTGATAAGAAATGTATTCACAAAGATAGAGATGTAGTAGTCCATTTCTTCAAGGAAGTTTACTTCCGAACGTTTCGGAAATGCGCTCAGCCTAACTGGAACCAGACGTTTTGTAGTTTGCTTTTATTCATTTTCCGTCAAATGCTTTTTGTCATTTGTTTACCCGCATGAGCAGGTGGTAAGAAATGTATGTTCACAAATAGAGAGTTGCAGACCATTGCTTGAAGGAAGTTACTTCCGAATTGTTCGGAAATGCTCTCAGCTTAACTGGAACCAGACTTGTTGTAGTTTGTCATGTGTCATTTGTTTACCAACACGAACTAGCAGGTGGTATGACACATGTTTGTATTCAGAACACAAATAAACGAGGCGCAAAAGTTTTGGTTGTTTTCCCATGACTGCTTCCGTCCGTTTGCTTCCTTACCGGAAGAACCCCCGACAGGTGGCCAGGTAGATCTGAAGTCACCGAAACATGACAGTTCAGACGACCCTTTGAAAAAGTTTCCTGTCACTTTACTACGACTAAACCTGACCCACTAACCCTACCCCCCCCCCCCCCCGCCAAACAAAAAATTCCTTTTAGTTTTACCTACACCGGTTAAGAGTCTAGCACTGGAGTAACAATCTCTAAGAGGACATGCGGTTAAATTTCGGAGTCGTTCTTATACGTTTTTATTTTCTCTCTTTGGACGTAAGACAACCCATTTTTCCGGAAGAGTAAAGGATAGCCAGTGCTGTACCTGGCTAAAAATGCGAACGTGTATCATTCAAGTGGTGTAGCCTCTACCAGGCTTCGGGAGCAGCAAACTGTTATCTCCAGCATGCAGACCAACTCCAGAGGCATGTTATCTCTCTATTTGGCCGATTTCTACTCTTTCTAGCCGCCTCCCGAAGCCTGGTAGAGGCTAGCAAAAAACTCTCATTAAACGAGCAAAACGAGCTTATACCTCCACATATCTGCTTGGAGATGACGTAGTAGGTACCTGGCACGAAAGAACAGGAACTGGCGATAACTGTGCCTTTGTTTGTCGCACGTTTCTAAACGGCACACAAGATAAGAAACACAAACAGAGCGTCACACCGCATGACAAAATGTACACGGAGACTTTGGCATCCCAAATACAGTCTTGTCGGTTTCCACTCAGACAACTTACATCACAAAAGATATCGATCTAAGTAGAGAATGATAGTGCTAATTAAACACACACTTAAAGTTAAGAATAGGCATGACATAGTAGGGTTGCTATGAAGCTTGGTAAATACAGAATATTTCGGGATATGGGCGCATGTGTGCTAGGAAGTGTTAGTTATATTTCTTGGCTGATTGCTGTTGAATATTTACACGTCTAGATACACCAAGATACAAGTCAAACTGCTGTAGAGAAGTCTTTGCTTTTCTAAATGTCTTCTTTCTATGGCGGGCCGTTGTCGGGTCTTTCTTCAAAAGTTTACCGACCAAGGGTATTTAAGGAGTTTAGCAGAGTACCGTTCTACCCTAAACAGGTTAGAAAACTTACAAAGATGAACTCTTTTTCCTTAATGACATATATTTTGACTACAAAGAAAGGTGTGTAGACTAAGATTTGCTTGAAAACTTATGTAAAAATGTGCATTCCGCTGCAATTCTTAAGTAGGATTCCAGCATTCTTAAAAACTCCTTCACACCTTCCCAAAAAGATTTATGACACGCCCCTCCCTACTTCTGACCAATCGCGCGGCGTCCTGCTGATCACGTGACGTCTATTTCTCCCAGCAACGTCAAACAATGGCGTCGTGCGTGACTTTGCGGCCGGGGTAATGGCTAAGGATGGACTCCGATCGATTTTTCAGCGGATTTCTACTAGATAAACCACAAAAGGTGCGTGTAATGGGGCCATCAGTTTGTGGTGAGATGACACGAAGCTGTTGTCTGTGGTTTGAGTGGTCTAATTCGTCTTGTCGCCCTGGTTTTCGTGTGTTTATTTTCAAGAGGGAGGGGGGCTGTTTGCACTAAGATACAGACGTCGCGAGTTGGCTGTGATCAAAGGCGTTTTCTGCAGTTATTTCGGACCGTACAGCTTCAAAATGCCGAGTAAGTGGTAGAGATACGTACCGTAATCAATTCTGACCGTTTTGGTCGAGAAACGAGGCCACTTTCGCTGTCAAACTCGATATAACGACCCTCTGTTTTGATAGTTAAGGGTCATCAAAAACTCATTCATTCATTCTGATCTTTAGAGTAAGCGAGAACGTTTGGCAGGTCTACAATACAAAAATGGGGTCTAAACTTATCCAGACTATTGTGTTAGCAAAATGTCTAGCAAGGATTTTTAGTACCCCAGGTCAAATAAGACAGAGTTGGGTTTTGTAAGGGAAATTTCCGTGTTTTTCTGCAGTTATTTACTTGTGTTTACGTCAGATCTAGAGCGGAACTAATCTTGACATTTCCAGATTAAAAAGTGCCAAAGTAAAGCAGAAAATCTTATTAACAGAGGAAAAATCTGCTTAAACATTGCTGTAAAGATGCAGTATTTAGTTACTTGTTGGAAAGAAGGCCATATCTCATGTTCTGTTTATATGTAAATATTCCAGTGTACTGTATTTTATGTAAATATCAGCTGTGGAGTTGGGTTACTAAACCACAAGAGTCCACTCACATGGTCTTGAAGTTGTCCAGCAATGAGAATACCTTGCGTACTAACCCATCTACTGATAAGTTTATCTATATTATACCTTACGTACTCATCCATAGCTGCTGTAAAATATTTAAGTTTGTGAGAAGGGAGAAATTAATAAAAGAAGAGAGAGATTTACAATATTGCAGAAGAAAAATCCAACAATCTGTAACTTTGCATTCTCATGTTGAGAAGGTTGTAGTATGGAAGCTTGTGTATTTGCAGAAAGTGTTTTTAAATGGCAGAACAAAATTTTGACTCCACTGCAATATTTCAGAACATGGAAAAAAGTATTATAAATTCTCTCACTTGTTTGAGTACCGGTAACACCCTCGTTTTACCTCCTCCCCCCCCCCCCCAGCCTCTCCAGTCCCCAGAATCATGAGTGACACGTACGAGGACACGGCGACGCAGGACGCCACGGAGCTGGGCGTCTCCGACGGGGACGACGCAGACGGGGAGTTTGATGCCCCGACCGAGGAGCGCGCTCACTCCCAGCTCACCGTGGAGAACGTGCAGGAGTTCGAGCGTCAGCTAAGGCGGGAGAGCGAATCACGGTCATCGCGAGCAAGCCGCCGCACGCCGGTTCTCACCCCGATTAACGGGAAACGGACTTCGAGTGCGAAGAGTATACCAGGCGGGAAGGACAGCCCCAAACCCCTGCCTCCCATCGGCGTTGGCAGTTCCAGTCAAGTAGCGAGTGATGTAGAGAACAAGTCTGAGGAAAAGGAAGAGTCTACTGTCATCGGTACAGAAATATCTGAGAAGTCAGGAACTACAGGAAAATCTAGATCTGGTAAGGACACGGGAAATCTACTAGAACTTCTAGAAGTAGACATTTTAAGTGAATACAAGTGGAAAAAGAAATTGATGTCAATTTTTAAACATCTGTAGATCTACTTGTTTTGCTTTTTCTTAAAAATTTAAAATGTTTTTCAGGTTCCGCTCCCAGAATCCTCTCCTTTAGAAGAGAGTCAGACCTATCCCAGGATGCAGTTAGTAGTTCTCAAAGGTGAGTTAACAATCTAGCATTTATGTCTTAAGATAATATATATATGTAGTAAGAAACTATAGTTTTAAGAAGTCAAAGAACATAGTTTATACTATAGATATTCTTTTCTAAGAATCTCTATAAAAAATGTAGATCAAACATTAGAGCTGTTGATAAATTTTACTTGTGTGTTTAGTTTGAGACTTTTGGTTTTCTCATGTTTTAATGTATGTCTTCCCTAAGCAAAGTCAATAATATCCTTTGCAAATCGTTAATTTTTTGTGCTTATAAACCTGCATTTCTCCTCTGGTCTCTTAGTGTCACTGACAAAAGGTAGTGGACACTAGCTGAAACGTCTGACCGTTTCCAAAATCATATCCAGTTGCTTGAGTAACTGCTTTTTGGCATATCTCATTACCTGGGTGTCTAACCTTCACCGACATTAATTTTACCCGTTTGTCCCTAGTACCAAACCCCAGAAGCCACTAGTCCACCAGACCGCGGTGGACAGGTCGGATGTCCAGCTGGTGACTGAGGCCACTCAGACCGAGTGGAGCTGGCTGGAGGACATGCGGTCAGTCGGCCGGGCAAGCAAGGACCCGTCAGAGATTCAAAGTAAGGCAGTTTATGTTAGGAGCTACATACATGCAAAGTACACAATGCTTTCAGTTGTTTCATAATATAAAATGTACTGGCAGTATAGTCATAAATTCTCAGTTTTCTTGTATAACATTTGATATATAACTGTGTGTATATCTGCTCACTTCAGGTGCAACCTTGTTGGGTGAGATAGAAGAAAAGCAGCGAGAGATGGAGCCTCCAGGTTAGTCAACAGAAAATCCTTTCAATTGTCTTTTCCAGTTCTCATTGGCAGCCACTTGTCTTTGAAGCACTTTCAGGTCAATAGAAAAGTACATTCATTATTAAATCTTGCCTTTTAGAATTAAATAGAATTCAGTTTTCTTGTTATGATACTGCTAGCATTATAAGTTGTTATCATCACAGTGTCAGTTTTTTTAACTGCATCTACATTATGTTATTATGGTCTGTAAGTCTGGTTATATTTGGTAAATACTAAGTACAAATGTACACTTCTGACTAACTCTAATATTGGATTAGCCAGCAGTCAAAAGGTTGTCAATTCGTGCCACATGTCTACCTAAGGTTAAAAAAAGGAATTTCAATCTGATTTTACAACCCCCACCCCCCCAGGTCCCCCTAAGCTGAAGAAGCGTGGTGGTAAGAAGCGTCGCACATCGTCCCTGAGTCAGTCCAGTCACCGCACCCGGACCAGCAGCATCTCAGAGTCGGAGGAGGACGAACTGGCCGAGAAATCTGGATCTGGATCCATCCCCGAGATCAAACCCCAGCCACTGGATCACGAGATCCCCATGCTAGATCTCAGCTCAAGCTCCGAGGTGAGTCCTGCAACCTTACTGCAATTCATGTATATCTTCAGTGATGTTGGTAATGGTCAAAGAGAATATGAGAGGTAAAAATAACAGATAAAAAATACAAAACCCAAAACGTATTTATTCAATTCTTGCATTGTACTTTGAGCACTCACTGAAAGAGATTTAGCACACTAAAATGTTTAGATTTTATTCCTTAGTTGTCTTTTTTCCTCTCTATAAAAGGAAACAACACTACCTCTCACTATGGCAACAGCATACTTGAATTTTAAGCCACTACAATAATTGTTTGTTGTTATAGGATTGTTTTTCTGAAGTCAGTCTTAGTTCTATTGTTTATTTTACTGTAACCAGTTTGACCAAAGCCCAGTCAGCCTTACATGACTTTATCCTGCAACATGTAAGGATATTTTAAAGGGCAGTTTTTGTTTAAGAAGAGGTTTAAGCAAGAGGCTCTTATATATATATACAGCAAAACTCTTTGGAGAATTGAACTTTGTCCTTTGTGTACCTTTCTATTGTTACTGTAACCAGTTTGACCAAACCCCAGTGTCTAACATGACTTGATCCTGTAAGGTTATCAGGCCAGTTTTACGTTCTTGGAGGATCAGTTTCATTTTTCCATAGAAAACCTTAGCTTGGTTCTTGTTTACTGTAAATACAGTTAGAGGGGCCAGCAGAAATCTTTTGTATCAGTTAAACCACTTAAAGTAACCTTCTCCCTGCTGCCTAACCCCATTAACAAGAGAGGGGGACAAATTGGTCCCAGTGGCAGCAAGAGATTGTATAACACAGACTCGTAGTTTTACTTTTTAGGGCAAACAATCTGTAAAAGCCTAAAGAACTTCAGTTTAGGTACAATAGTACACAACCTTCCACCAAGAAAAAATTATGAAGCTAAGGTGAACTGTACCAGCAAAACTACCATAATGTTGAATTGATTTGCCATCCCAATGAAACTGTCTAGTAGTACACAGTTAAACCACTTTCACAAGTTTCAAGTCAACCTTCTCCCGATCCCTGTTGCCAGACCCCATAACCAATATCTGGTGCCATTAAGTTAGCATGCTAAAGGTTGAAATTAGAAACGACTAATTTCCACTCCCATTTCTTTCCCCTAAAGGATGAAAACGAGTTTGGGTACTCCATGCAGAACGACACGGTATCCCAGGAGGCCATGCTCCCGAGCATCGGGCCGCCCGCCATCCTGGAGTACCAACGAGAGACCAAGAAACCTGACATCAACTTTGAGGTAACGTTTTAGCCTCCACCAGGCCTTTCTGTAGAAATATGGATCATACAATTCGGCAAAAAGCTAAGGAGTAAAATAGGCCAGGCGAGTCAGTCTGTAGAGGGTCGTTTCTTTCTGAGCATTATATTGTACATTTATTACATTTATCATATCTTACATAACCATAAATTGCCCTTTAAGATGTTAACATCTGTTGACATTGTGAAGGTTAATTTATGGTTATGCAGCCATTACTCCATAATGTCAATATGTCAAGTGTCTCGGCTACTATCCAGTATATGGCATATTTATTATAATATTTATGATATTAGATTTATGATGGTTCAAAATAGATATTGAAATGGACAATGGACAACTTGAAATTCTGCTAATTTTCAACAATCATTTCTAAGCTTGCAGATCACTGATGTTTGCTGTGTTTCCCCCAACCCCCCACCCCATCCCACCCTTAAAACAAATCTTGTACAATACTATTGTGGTCCCTCCCCCTGGCCCAATAATGTATTATCCCTACCTCTTATACTGTATGTCTTAATCGTGGTCCCTCCCCCTGGCCCAATAATGCACGCTCCCCACCTTACACCACCCCCTCCTTCCGTTTCCCTTAGCAACTGCAGGAACTGAAGGCTGGCACGAGTGACGAGGAGGGGGGTACTGGAGAGGGGAGTCTGTTCCAGGGGGTGTGCGAATACTGCCACAAGAAGATCAAACCCATTCCCACTAAGGACCAACTCGAAACAGGAGATCCTGCACAGGTAGGGGTTTTTTATGTTTACCAAAAGAAAAACGTATTGTTTTTGCTCTGTTTCTTCTTCTTCTCCAAACGATTAAGGTCAATGACCTGAACCAGACATCTGTCACCATGGTAACTGGTGTTGGGTTACATCATGTTGCAGTTTTATAGTAGGAGGGATTTAGACTCCTGTCACCATGTATATGAATAATGAGTTGAAGTAAGAATTAACAGAGCTGTAGTTAGTAATATAGTAAGAGCAGACTATATGCAAAGGTAAACATTATGCATGATTTGAGTTAGTTTTTGCTTGCCATTGTCATATTTTTCCATACTACTAGGGTACTAAGTTATGAAAAATGTTTAATTATGTTTTCCTTGACCGCTATACTATAACCACCCTACTACAATGTTAACACCCACCAGTTTCACAAGTACTACTGTAGAGCCTTCTTGTGTTACATGTAACAACTTGTCATACCTGAGCCGATGGCAAAGTGCACTTTAAACTAAGCACATGAGAGGCCACTTACTGTACTTGATCACAAGGAACTCACTCCAGAATACTTACTAAGCAGCTCTAGAGGCCCTGGGGTTTTATTTTCTACCAGAAGCCGTTGGCTGGTTTGTTGCTGGTAGGTTTTGTTAGATTGTTTAAGGTATAGCAGGGCTCTCACCAAGCAATGAAGCAAGGGTGCTCCCCCTCTTCCCAAAATCCTAGCACCACTCCCAAAATGTTTAAATTTAGAGTTTTCTCTTATTATTTACATGAAAATGTGCAGATTTTTCATCAACCGATTAGGGAGCACCTCTACATTCAGAACTTATGGGGAGACCCCTGTATCAGTGACTGAATGCTAGGAGATAGCAGTGAATGTTGGTTTTGAATTGTTCCCTTATTTCTTCTATCCCCACCAGTTGTATTGCTGTGAAGACTATCACCAGTTCCTGCTCTTCATGTACGAGGAGAAGTCCAAGTCGGAGGACACGGCTCCGGTGAAAATCGACATCAAGCCTCACGCACCGTTTGGCAGCAAACAGGCACGGAGAGCGGCCAAGGAGAGAGCGGCACAAAGGTATGTACTAGTTTGGTTTTTGGTTGGTTTGGTTTGGTTTGGCAAGTTGTCCACTTTTAGAAACAACAAGTAGTCCACTGATAGAAACCCATAAAAATTTTATTGTTATCCTACATTTAATATGGGACACAACAATGCATTAGTCAGTTGTCTTTGCTGTGGAGTAAAGTCTTTTTTCTTACTTTCATAGCTGGTGTAAGTTGATTAAATAATTACATCTCCATACCTTATTAGCTTGTTACAAAATTTACAGTCCTGGTAATTAGCGCTTGGACAAGTTGATGTTGTAATTAAGTTTTGTTGTGTGACTTTTGACTCTTTTTTTTCCCCAGAATGAAAGAACGGGAGGCTGAGAGACAGAAGAACCTGGCAGGGATGAACCAGGCTAACTTCTTTGCCTGTAAGTATGAAAAATTAGTAGAATAATTGATGTACATATTATCACCATTGGTCAGTGGCAACACATGTTGGCTATTTTGTACATCCCTGCATAGTAATAGAGACAAACTGTAAGTTACATTACAGTAAAGTTGACAAGAATTGCTGCGATCAAGCCTCAGTGCCTACATGCAAGTACATCGAACCCTCCTGAATGAATGGGGAACAACCAATGATAAACTAGATATAATTCACTCACACTCACTGTCCGGTTTATCACACACTTAATTAGTGTGTGTATACATGTATGTGTGAGGTGTATGTGTGTGTGCGTGCGTGTGTGAGGTGTTCAACCACTATTGGACAAGATGTATTCTTAAATTCTTGAACACCTCAACCCCTGGTTGATAACTCTGTTACTTGTATTCTCCATCTCCAGTTGCGCGTCAGATGAAGACGATAAACTACCAGCTGTCATCCCAGAAGTGCATGGACGAAGGCTGGACAATCCGACCCTCATCACCCATGGAGGAACTCCCACCTCCGGAGGAGATCTACTGTCCAGGACCCATCGAAAACACTCTGGCTCAGAGGGTGAGATATTCAATATTATTACTTACAATCACATAGAACAACTCATTCACAAAACAGTCGAAAACACACTGGCTCAGAGGGTTGAGATATTCAACATTTTGAATATTACATAGTAGAACAGGTAAAATTGTCATTCTTAGAACAATTGAAAACTCTCTGGCTCAGAGGGTGAGTCTTTCAGCATTAGTACATACAATCATGTAGAATAGCTCATTCTTATGTACATACATATAGGGCAGCAGAAAATTTCAGTTTAGAGCAATTGATAACACTCTGGCTCTTAAGGTGAGTCATTCAATATTAGTACATTCATGTATATAGAATAGGTCAAATTTTCAGTCATAGAACAATTGAAAACAATCTCACTAACTCAAAGATTATCAGTTTGATGTAGATATCTTCATTGTGTTTTATGGCTCATAGTTGAAACAGCCTCTGAGTGCAATCTGTCTTTCTTCATTTCGTTTCACTGTGTCCTTTTCTCTGTTAGTAAGCTCTCGGAGTTTCACATTTTGATATTAGTAGCCAACTGCTGCGAGGTAAAGTTGTGCAAAAATTTGTTTAATGATTTGTTGTTTTCTTTCACAGAAAAACGAGCTTGGCCTGGTGATGAGATACTATGATGATGGAACTCTGTTCTTCATGCTCTTCCCAGATGGCACCGGGAACGTCTAGTATCCTTTCTAGTGCTGTCTTTACATTTTTCTGTATCTATTGTCTTTGCGTTACATGTAATAACACTCAGAAACAGCAAACAAAGTGAGTTTTGCCCTTAACCCTAGCAAAGTTACCCGTCAGGCTCTCTGGCTGTCACCATCAGTTCAGTAGAGAAGAAACAGTACACCTACATCATTCAGGAGGTAAGCATTTAACAATCAAGTCATTCTCCTGTTTCTTAAAACTTTAAAAGATACATTAAATCTAGATGATTATCTGAAATTCTACTCTCAGACTATGATTTTGCAAAGGGTAGTTAAATACTGTATCATATCTGTTGGTTGGGGATAAACTCAACACATTGATTTGCTTTCGCTTATAAGGAAAAGTCAATCTACTACTACTAAAGAGATTCTCGTTTTCTCCAGGATGCAGCAGACAGGGCGGCACAGCTGGCTGTGTTTGATGCTTCTGGGTTTGCAACTTCCTACTTCCAGACTGGGACCATCAGGTATGGTGTGGTGATGGTATTTCTGTTGAATTTGTTTTGAATTATCCTGTAGACTTCATATAGTAATACGAGACAAGTAACTGGATAAGTTATTTGGAGATTCAGATATCATCTCCTTTCAGTAATTAAGAATCTTTCATGCCACTGATGAAGTCTGAAACATCAGTGAATCTTCATGGAATTCATCCAGTTTCTTGATTTATTTCATACATAAATTTTATTACAGAATGCTCTACCTGTATGTCTTACCTTCATTGACTTGTCACTATGATAGTATGATGTAGATTTGCATTCATAAGAATTTATTGCAGGTATCTCGTCGCTTAAGATCTAATTTAAAAGTAACATGGGAAGGAAGGCTTAAAATTTACTGAATTTTCAAAAATATTACCCAGGATGCACCTGACCCCTATGGAAGGTTCGCTGTTCGATGTTTACGGTGAGAAGCGTCGTGCGTGGCACTGGAAGGATCAGGTGACCCACGTGCACGCGCCGCCCTTCCAGCCCATCTGCTTCACACTCAACCGACACATGTCCGTCCGGGTCATGTCACAGGACCGCATCTACCTAACCTTCACAGCGCAGGGCAAGAGTATCAAGCTCAACGTGGGGACTAGGCTCAAGGTGGGGTTTAAATCATGATGTTTCTGTATATTTCTATTTCAATAGCATATTAGATATTGAAGGATTCCATCCAGTAGTGCACTGTAAAATTTTGTTTGTATGGTGAGTTTTTAAAAAGGACTGTTTTTCCTGTTTTTTTACTCATTTAGTAAAGATCATGACAGAAAATATTAATTTTGTGAAGTGCTGGCAACAGAATTGCAAGATGGTAATGGAACAAATGTTGTAGGATTCCTAAATCTTATAGTCTTCTTGAAGTAGTTACAGTAGCATTACATATTGTATAAGGAAGACAAAATGGATAGTGTTCAGCACCAAGGACAGGTATGTTGGTGAGTGGCATTGGCAAATTTTAATAATTTTTTAATGTCAAATGATTTCTTTTCTCTCAAGGTTTCACATGCCAATACTAATGTTTCTATTTTCTATGTTTTTCCAGTTTTTAACTACAGAATTCCCAGAGAAGGAAGAGGATCTAGAAGAACTGTACCTTGAACAGAGTAAAACCAACGTAGAGTAAGTCACCTCAAATTGTTATTTTTCTATTGAATAATGTTTGCTGAGGTGTATCAGTTACAATCAGGAATATAATCAGCTTTTTTTGTTTGATTTAACTACTGTATAGATGTGCCGTGCAAACTTAGGTCTTATTTAGGTTTTTGCTTTGTTCACCCATTTCTCTAATTTATTAATGTTGAAAACTCTCACTTTCTCACTCACTGTCTGGTTTATCGTCCGTTGTTCCCCGTCTTCCGAGGGTTAGACGTGCTTGCGCTGTACATCTGGGGCTTGATGGCAGCACTCCACTTGTCTCTGTCCTGTTGGTTGATCTTGTCTAAGTTCAGGTGGTGGAGTTCCTCCCTTTATGTTGTCGTACCATTTCCTCCTAGGGCGACCACGGGGGTTTGGACCCTCCACATCTAGTGTGAGGATCCTCTTTGGCCATTTGTCCCATTTCTCTAATTTATTGATGTTGAAAACTAAAATAACTTTTTCCCTACTACAGGACATTATTCGACAAGATCCAGAACGTTCTAAAGTTCCCGAAGTGCACGAGACTGGACAAGCTGTCCCCCCCTCCACACCTCAGCAGTAGACTCACCCGTCTGAGTAAGACCCAGCAGCGACCAATCAGCAGGCAGCGTTCTACTCGCGCCACGTCCACGTCAGCATCACCCATGGTCTTTGTTAATTAGTGTTAATTAATCTTACAGATTAATTAATTACAACAACAATTACAAGATCGACATTGGAGTGAATTGGAATCACCCATGATCTTTGTTAATTAAGTGTACTACTTCAACAAATGAATGTACTTTGGAATTCTATTACAAGAGTGGGGAAAAATAAACTATAATTTATTGGTGAAAATGACTGTAGCCCCCAATGTTTTGACACCTCTATGATCTGACAACTCAACCTACAGTCATGTTCCAATAATTCTAACCCTTAAACCCTATGTCAAAATGTAGGGGCATTAGAACATGTGGTCATCCCAAATTTTTTGGCATTTTTGTGATCACAGAATCATGACATAGAAAAATGAATTATGACTGAAACAAAGAAATTCTAACTATGACTTATATATTCCTTAACATTGTTTAGAGTCATCCCAGTTTCAGTGAAACATATATTCGGTGACATTTAATAACATCTACTAACTGTAGCATTTCATATACATTTACTATCAGTGAATATGGAGTAAAGAGAGCTCTCAATCTCAGTGAAATGTCAAAAGGATGCTTCTCAAAACATACACTGTGTATGTTTGCTCTGTTTTATCATGAAAAGTATTAAATGTATGGCAGCATAACTTTCAAGCTTAGCTTTGCCAGAAGTTATTATTTAAACTACAATATATTTTATGCTTATGCTTATTGCAATATGATTCTTTACTTGTTGATGTTGCCTGCATTGCATGACCAACATTACGCTTTTATAACCTGTACATATAACAGTTGGTGTTGGAAACTATTTATTCTACTTACTTTACTTGAATGAGTAACATAGACATTGCAATATGTGCATATTGTTTTGTCTCATTCGTTTTGATAGGCTATATATATAGTCTAGAAGAAATAACTGTATTGTATTGACATTTATTCGTTGTATGAGAGCTTTTATACATGATTCAAGTGAAATCATATCATTTGCAATGTGAAATGGATATACAGTAAATGTTTGTGTTGAACCCTGCATGACATTATATTAATGTGAGAATGATACTAATATTGTAATTTGTCCGAATGTTTGTTGAATAAAGGGTTATATACTAACAGTTATTATACAATAAATGTATGATGTTATTTTTGTGCGAAGCCTTTTGAAGTTTTACTCCAACAGAAGACTATGTCATGGGTGTATTTTGGAGCCCAGCATCTTTAGATTCTTTTCAAGCAAGGACTTTATATAAATGTCCTTGTTTCAAGGTTTCAAGTGTAGTATTATACAAATGCCATATGAATATGAGCACCACCTAACGTGCATTACTGGTATTGCAGGGTAGATCCTAGAATTACATTCAAGGCATTCAGATTCCCAAATATAAATGTACATTACGTCAAAAAGCAGTTACTCAAGCAACTGGATATGATTTTGGAAACGTCAGATGTTTCAGGTAGTATCCACTACCTTCCGTCAGTGACTGAGAGACCAGAGGGGAAATGCAGTGCTTATAAAATCAACAGTTAGTGCTTATAAGCACTGCATTTCTCCTCTGGTCTCTCAGTCACTGACCAAAGTTAGTGGATACTAGCTGAAACGTCTGACGTTTTCAAAATCATATCCAGTTGCTTGAGTAACTGCTTTTTGGCGTGTCATATTACCTGGATGTCTAACCTTCATCGACGTAAATGTACATTTTATATAAAATTGAGGTAAAAAAAACAACTCCCGCCCGATAGGGGACTTGAACCCCTGACCCTCAGATCGCCACACGCTGCTTAAAAGTCTGATGCTCTACCGACTGAGCTAACCGGGCTCGTGTGTACAGTCATGTTAATCAGTAACGAACAGAAGGCCTGTATTAACACATATCGTGAAATGACTTACCGATAATACTTTTTGATTCAACTTTTCAACAGTTTAAAATATACACAGAAAAAATAGTTACGAATCATAGTAAAATATATCCTCATAATTTTTATAAACACACAGAACGTCAGACTTCGTGATAGTTTTCTTACTATTGACTTTGATTTGATTTCAGTAAAGCAGCAGTACAGCCAATCAAGCAGCGCCTCCAAGCGCCTAGCGTTATATTACATGATTAAGTACAGTACTAAGTATACCACGCACCGTTCTGAATTTTGAAACGGAAAAATTGGATTTATGCACGAAAACAGATTAAATAGTTGTGTTTTGTTCAACGTATTCTAGTATCACACTATAGAATTGAAATCTGGATATGGTAGCGCTTTCGAAAGTGACAATTTACTGGAATGTCCACTCAAGAACTTGTGTTGGTAAAATGCATAGGAAATATACCATTTCTAGTCCAACATCACATTGAGGTTTAGGATTCGGCTTTTTTGTCGTCTTAATCTTGGTTTTTATTGTGCTTCCTTTTTTTGTACCGGTATCTATTTTTCGCCAGCCAAACGGTAGCATATTGCATACTGCCCTGCCAATTTGATACTGTCCTGTATCCACCAAAAGATCTGCTTGGAGATTCTGATAAAATATTACGATTTAGGTCGCGTGTGGTCTAGACACAAGACTGGTAAACATCTTGTCGAAGCAAACCGCGAAAACAGACCCCGAAACTCCGAAACATACGTGATTTGATTATGAATGAATGAATGAATGGTTGAATGAATGAATGGTTTATTAGAAAAGAAACTCTCGCAGCCTTCTGGCTGAATTGCAGATTCCATTACAAGTACTTTAAAAGTGTCATTCAGTTGTAATATAAAAACGTTAATTAAATTTACCTATTTAAAATCAGTTCTGTCATGGCTTAAACATTCATGTCTCCGTTACAGATGATTAAAAGATGATTAAAATAATAGATATATAATACACATAGATATTTTTCGCGAACAGTACGACATACATGCGGGCCTAACTCTTTCATCACATTTTTTCCTTCTTCAATTTCTCTGAAGGGTTGTGTTGAAAATAATATTGCTATTCATTCGTTTAACAGTCGGATTAGGTATGGTATGGTAGAGTTTTGGTATCTATTTGTCCTACACTTCACAGTTCTCAGTTTGTTAGCATTTCGAGTGTTCCTGCCATGCTCCTCGCTTCCTCTCGGTGGGAGGAGGTCAGGGTTGATCTTAGAAGCAAATTTCCGGCATAAGTCCGTGCGTCGGCTGCTGAGTGACTGTAGGCCTGTAGTGTGCAAGGCTGAGTTGTAGTCCACGTACTGACCCCTCAGGATGGTGCGCAGTGCCCTCTTCTGTATCCTCTCCAAGCGAGCTGACTGGGAACTAGTGAGTCCTGGGTGCCATACAGGGGCACAGTACTCTACTACAGGTCTCACGTATGACTTGTAGACCTGCAGTAAGTTTATCATGCCGGATCCCAGTCCTCCCGACGGCCGCTCGCGCGAGTAATGGTCTCATGATCCGATTTGTCGGGAAGAGTCGGGCGCGGTTATGTCGTTTTGGCCATGGCGCCACAATGATTTAATTTTATGGATGACATCCACGCGCGCATTGATTTTCGCTTGTTCTAAAACAAGTGCTTTTACAAAAGCTGACGTTTGCCGCCATTGTACTTTTGCACAAGAAAATCACATGCCACCTCTGCTAGTTTCACTGAAAATGTTGTTACCTTTTTTTTCCTGATAGTATAGCTTCACACATTGTGGGCAAAGGCAATTAATGGCTTATATGTAAGAAATGTGACACAAGTATACACAGATTCTAAATGTATGTGTTCAGATTGTTTATTGAATATTTGGTTTCAGGGCAAGATACAGTTTCTGGTTTTAATAATTCACTCGTGAGACATGGACTCATCCAGTATACAATCTGCAAGTTCTGCACAATGGCACATTAGTATTGA
>NW_017804442.1:572450-573371 GCF_001625305.1 Branchiostoma belcheri
CACTTTGGGCATACAGTAGTACAGATTAATTATTTTTTAGACAATTCAAGTCTAATTTTTGATAACTTTGTCATATAAGAATTGCGTTTATGTGATCTGGTAGGTCCATCCCACAATAAAAAGTGCAAACATAATAGATAAACATTGAATGCAACACCCAAACGAAAATGTTCACCCAACGAAGGGTTGATGGAAGCATTGTTTTCGTATGTTTACGTTTGCCGCCGCATGGCGGCAAACGTAAAAATCACCTCCTCCGAGGGCCCTGGCCTGTGTGCCAACCTCTGTAGTCCATGGTAGCTAGCGACAATACAGAACCGGGCACCCAGGCTACCGAAGCTCCACGGAACTCAAGAACGTAGTCTAGTCAAAGTACAGCTTGTCGTATACGTCGCTATGTACTGCCGCAAATTCACAATACCAGCTTTGTATTCCTGTGGTTTAGTGGCGTTTTCTTGCCGGAATTGTTTTATTCGCCCGCGCACACTAGTTTGGGGGTCTTATTATGAGGATGTCATCCATAAAATTAAGACGGCGTGGCCTAATGTCGTTTGTCTGCGTGTAACACCATTCCAGCGATTTATAAAGTGGGCTAAAAGGGTTTCTAAGTGCCGCATCAGCCGTGTAATGAGGGTTTTATGCGTTTTCCGCAGATTGTCTGGTCAATTGATAGAGTAGGTAGTACAATGGGGTGGTGTATGATGAATTGCTTAGCCCTATTATGTTATACTGTGTTTGCCTATAAAGTGTGGCTATTAAAGTGTGGATATCAAATCAGATGTATCAGCCATTGCATGAAAAAAGGAGCAAATCCCTCAGAAATGATCGTATAGAAAATAGCCAAATAAAATGAGGAGTACAATTTGCAACCTCCTCTAGCTAGATAGCCTGGATGCAAGACTGGGTAACAACAGTACACAA
>NW_017804442.1:573594-610550 GCF_001625305.1 Branchiostoma belcheri
CCNCCCCCCCCACCTCCTAGACTCCTGGAACCAAGGAGCTGGCCTGTGCATTGGCCCTGGCAACAGTCACTGACTCCCAGGCTAGCCCTGGAGCCGAGGCGCTGGCCTGTATACTGTCCATGGCAGCAGTCTGGCACTGGCCGGCTTACTCTTCTGAGTGAGTGAGTGAGTGAGTGAGTGAGTGAGTGAGTGAGTGAGTGAGTGAGAATAAGTGAGTGAGTTGGAGTTAGGGTTAGGGTTGGTATTAGAGTTAGGGTAAGGTTTAGAGTTGGGATCATTGTTCAGGGATAGGGTTCAAGACTTATGATTGGGATTAGGTTAGGTTTAGTTTCCCACATGCAGCACGACTAAACCCCTCCCGCCCCTTGTCTCAGGTATACTGGAAACCCCCATGTAGTGCCACAGTCATGTATTTGGCAGGATCATGTATCTGGCTTGACACCGGCACCGTGTGGCTCATCTCTGACAGGACCGACCCAAAGAACGTCACACGTCTCAAGCAAGGAGACAGCTAAGGGGGCGTCTTCCAGTTCCAAGACAGTTTTCTTCGCCAGTCTAGATCTTGACCGTGAAATCTGCGTCTAGACCGTGGCTGGAGGATGAGCTCGCTCGGGCTGGAATCTTGTAGCGACAAGACGACGCGAAGACGTTGAACTTGCGTCTTGAGGAGCTTCGTGGCACCGTCTTGAGAATTATGCGTCTTCAACTACTGAGGAGTGTCTTCTAGGATATACTGTAGCTGTCGTATCTTTAGGACAACTCTTCGGATCTAGGAGGCAATTTCTAGTACAGGTAAGAATACTAGTACTCCGTTATGTAGTTGTCGTATCTTTTAATGGGACAACTCTTTGGATCTAGGAGACGATAATTTTCTAGAACAGGTAAGAATAATCTATGCATTGATCTGTTGTGATTTTGCAAATCCAAGCAGATCCATTTGGTGGCAAGATAGTGTCCATTAGCCAGGGTAGCGACAAAAAAACGGGCCATATATACCTTTATTGTACATTCATGCCACGGCGGGCTAGGTACAGGTAACAGACACATAACAAACGTATGTAGAAAAGTGGAGACAAAAGATACACTACTTGACTTAGACATACTGTATATACATAAGGACCATACAAGGATATATAGAAAGCAAACGATCTTCCCCCATCAACCTCTGCTTGGAGAGTAAATTATGGTGTCTTCACTTGCACGCGGTGACAGCAGCGAAAGAAAGACCAGACCACGTTTGTTAGATTAGTCTTAAGGTCCAAGCTGAGGTTAACCTTGTCTTGAACTCAGTTTTATGCGTTTTGTGGAGATTCCTATTTTTGTCAGCTTTTCTTAGGGTGTACCGACAAAATAAAAAGCCAAACAAAACGACTAAAAACCTCCAAAATAACCCTAACCTCTGCTTGAAGTTGAAGGGTAGAAATGGCCATCAATTTTGCTTGCTTGTCCCTCTCTGGGATCGACCCATGACACTTCAATAGATAGTCTCCATGTGAAGTATTTAGCGTTGTTGTGAATTTATTGTTTTGCACTATTGTGAATTCCTCGCTTATTCTGCATAATATGCATTTCCTCAGTGACCCCCATCTTCCACATAAAGACATAAACAAAGCAGAAAATAGAAGACAGAAAATGCAGACCTGGCTCCATATATAGCATTTATAATATCATGTGCAAAATAAACAAAATATCATGCAAGGAAGTCAGATAAAAATGCATTTTCCCCACTGGCTTCTACCTTCAATAAAGAAACAGACATGGATATATAGCATGAAACTGGAGACAGAAAATGCGGGCTTGGCAAAATGGCATGTGCAAAATAAGCAGAATACCTTGCACGGAAGTCAGGTAAATATGGCCTGAGCGTTTTTGATGAATCCGCGAGCGCCAGTTTTTGACAGCAGTGTCGAGCGGTGCTGGCAGCACGAGTTTGGCAATAATTCACGCCGACATGTTGGTTTTCACGGTCACTTTGCACCGGCCTGACAAAAATACTGCCAGCTGTCGTCTGGGTCCATGTTTTGGTTAGCGGGTAGCTACCTGGTTATTGATATATCCATTGATAGATCAGTTGATTTCTTTAACATTATTTCCTTAATATTAATCATTAATAGATTTGCTATCTTGCATGAATGATTTGTTGTTGCCATTTTCGATGTCGTGACGTAGATGTACTAGTGACCTCTTTTGGACATCAGCTTGCAAATAAATCTAAACGGACTGCAAGTTTTAAAGGTGAACACCTTAGAACAAGAATTTATGAATGACTAAATAATTAGATAAACAAAAGAACGAATTAATAAACAAACGGATGCACGATCGAACGAATTGAGGTTTACAATTGTGTCGCAATGATATTTTTGGGTTTGATATTTTAATAGATGGTTATTTTTGTGTCGCGTATACCGAACAAAATCTCCGTCCACATGGAAAAACAGAGGCCGTCCCAACCTTCTACCCCTGCTTGTATCCCGGGTCAACCCGTCCATCTGGCTAATGTTGTAGCGGGTCAGCTGGAGTGAACTGGAGACGGTTTCATGCTGTTGAGGTTTGTGTCCGTGATGACAGGAGGACTGTAAATATAACACCCGTCTTTTTCTGCGACTGTCAACTTAGGGAGGGCTGTTACAGTCATACTTTATATCGGAATAACGACTTCTAGAATAATACTAAGACGACGACAATTCGAATTCTTTTAGGCTCTTAGAATTTTCCTTCCTTCCTTCTTTCTTAGAAGTAGTTATGTTTACCGAAGGAAAGCATATTGTTTTTGCTCCTTTTCCTCTTCTCTTTCTCCTAGCAAATAAGGTCAATCACCTGAACCAGAGGCCTGTCACCATGGTAACTAGAGTAGGGCTACATCATGTTGTAATCTTATAGCAGGAGGGATTTAGACTCCTGTCTGACCATATATATGGATGTGTTTGAGTAAGAATTAACATAACAGAGCAGGCCATATGCAAAGGTACACATAATACATTTGATTTGCAAATGTGACCTTTCTAATTCTTTCTTTCTCTTTCTTTGACTTCTTTCTTTCCTCCTCTCTCTCTCTCTTCTTTCTTTATTTCTTCTTCCAATTCTCTTTCTTTTATTTCTTCCTCGTCAACCTGGAAATCATACAACGAATGCGACAGGGCCCATAGACGACTGTTCTAAGCCTTCTCCGTCACACATTATGTACATCTAGCTCATCGTTGTCACCCTAAACTTTACAGTGTCTAAACCATTTCTTCATTTCCCGTTGAATAGAGCCGTTAAACTCTGGTATTTCCTGTCAAATGGCTCAGGTACGGCCTACACGTGTTGTTCCCGTATGTCCACAGATTTAGTAGTGTGTACAGTCAGTGGTGTAAATGTTAGCAATTCCGTCGATGTTGTAAGTAAGCCACAATCCGCATGACACAGGTGGAGCCCATTGGCTAGGAAAAAATGTCATATTTCTGCCCGACCCTAGCAAGATTTCAAGACAAGGGGGGGGGGGGGTACCGCTGGCAAGGGACATAAATTTTTTTATCCAAGACGGAGAGATAGAATGTAGAATTGTTTTCCATCATATTCTATGCATGGCAATATATTATCTTATTTTATTCACATAGATTGAATTGATTGAACCGAAAGCACATAATGCCCTTATAAGGATCCTTTGCTCATAAAGCATAAAGAGCACAATCTCAAAGTTAGGGTAACAAATCCAAAACGTACAGTCTGACATAAAATGAAAATGGCTGTTATATTATCGGCGAACGAAAAGATATAACGTAATGCAACTTTCAGACAAATCAAGTAACTGGCTAAATTCTCTGAAAAGACAAACGTACGTTTTAGATAGCGTCCACTATCTTTCATTAGTGATCGAGAATGCGTCTGAGGACAAGTGTAACTTTTAGTCGTTCGTAATTTCCATTATTTGTACGTAAAGTACAGTATTCACTACACATTGATTAAATATATCACTGTTTCTATTGAAAATGGGGAACGAGTAGAAGATCTCGGTGACATATCTGGAATGAAGGAGGCTACAAATAACATCTTAAAGTAAATCTCAAGGACCGGAAACGCTTCTTACGCCCTCTGAGCACCACCTGTCACACACCTGTCTGGAGAAGACGTCTTGAAGACGTGCCTCCGCACCTGTCACACGTCTGTTGTTCCTGAGCCTTCCGGTATCACTTTCGCCTGTCTCGGCTTAGCGAGGAAGTCGGTGATGATACGGGTTTGGGCCTGGGGTTATTTTGGGTACTTCTGTTTTGCTTGGTTAATTTTGAGTTACGTAATGTTCTACCCTGATGTCTAACCTTCCTCTCAAATATCAGAGTTATCAACCAAGAATTGAGGTGTTCAAAAACTCGTATTTCCCAAGAACTATTGTAGAGTGGAACTCGTTGCCACCAAGAACAGTTGGGGAATCATCACTAGAAAGCTTTAAATAACTTCTGCAATTAAATGTGCAAAGATTGAGTGTAACAAGTCGTTCGGTGTGATATAGCTAGCTGCCGCCGCGCCGCGTGCCTGCAAAGCTGGTGTGTTACGCCGAAGGGCGGTCATACCGGCTATACAGATACTGATACAGATAGTGACATTCAGTGCAAAATGAACCAGTAAACCTACATTCAGTGCTCTGTGAACCAGTCATAACTCCTGATGAAGATGACAGACGGTCATCGAAACGTCGGCTCCTGTAAACAAGTGGTTGTGAATCAAGAATTTTGTGAGTCAGTCCAGGCTCTGGATATTCTCACAACCGGAGCTTCGGGCTAACGTTATCTAAACGCAAAGCAGACAGAGGAGAAGCCGCCTTGTTCCTGAGATACTCCGAGAGGACAGCGGTTAGTTCTGTTTCCGATAAAATCGCAAAACTCACGGTGGTCCGATCCACAAGCACATGTTGAGGTAAGCAAGCCATTAAATGAAGTTGACCACCCTGTATTACTATTAGTATTAGCTCGGTGACTAGAACACTTTGTATTAGCCTAGTATAGTATCCTTGTATGTTCCTTATAAATGTATGTATGCTAAGTCAAGTAGTGTATCTTTTGTCTCCAATTTTCTACATACGTCTGTAATGTTTATGTTAAGTCTTGACCTGTACCTAGCCCGTCGTGGCATGAATGTACAATAAAGGTATTTCATCATTAACAAACACTTGTGATGAATCGTAAGAGTTTAGAGGTATGGAGATATGTCAAAGCAACAGAGCTGGGATTGACCGTTGTAGCAATACTCTATTTTTGAAGGGATTTTGCTTATTAGCTGATACATAATTACTGTATAATGAATGTGGCAATGAAAACATGCATGCACTCTGTTCCTCTTGTTCTAAACATTGGCAACAGCCCTTTGAATTGTTGCCAAAATACTACGACTCAAGTCTCAGATTTATGAAGTGTGTTTGAAGAAAGGTGTACGCAACACCTCAACACCTGTGGCCAGGTGTGGTACTTAATACCTGTCCACATTGTTCTTCCCTTTAAACCCTTGGCGGGAAACAGGCGCGGAGGTCAGAGGTGGTACGTTGGTGGTCCGCCTGTGGACGTCACAGTAGAGTTGGGTGGAGCTCTTCTGCATTGTTTCACTCGGACACACCTTTGTGGAGTTATGTTGATGTTTTGAGTGCGTTCACCGCTCCTCGGTTTAAGGTTTAAAAACGAGCAGGACGTCAACAACTTAAACTTTCGCACACTTGAAGTTTGATTGCTGAAGAGCGAGCTACTGTTTCGATGCGCGTCGGGGCAACTCTGGTGCCTTGTCTACCCAGCTACTTCTTACAGGTTTCTGGCTCAAATCGAAACAGGTAGGACAGGTGGTGTTTTGTCGTGCGATAGTTTCAATATAGCCCGTTTGCCTTCGTATTTTCTGACCAGGGCTACCATACTTGCTACATAAAAATATGGAGTATGGTAGCCCGGACACATGCATCGTACGATCGAGCCGTACGTTCGCAAACAGAGGCCATTCTTGCTATAGTCATGCGTATGTCGTAGAAATTATATATGTCTTCTTAGGGAAAAGGCTGTCTTAGATCCTTGTCAGCGTTTGGTTCTGTAACAGCCTGCTTGAAAATTCTACGACATAAAAACTGTGCGACGGCCTATATGACCGTATGCATAGCCTGGATGCCAGACCCATAGCACACTAGGCCCACAGCCCAGCATACTGGATAACGCATTTGGGTCAGATAGCTGAGGAAGACTGAGTGATTCAGTCGAAAATTTCTGGTGAGTCAAATTTTGAGTTGGAGAACAGTTTACGTTTTTCATAATGTAATTTACCAACTCAGATGAACTTTCATGCTGACACTGGATAACGTTTGGTCTAGTGTGCTGTGGGTCTGGTACCCGGGCTACCGCATGCAGGGCACCCATGCTAGCCCTGAAGTTGATGAGAAGCTAGCCTGTCACTGGTCCTGGCAACAGTATGATACCTAAGCTATGAATTCGACCACGGCTCTTAGACTAATCATTGTGTATCTGTTTGCAGGAACATTAAAAACGTCACGATGCCACTCAGACACAGACGGAGGGTTCTCCACGTTCTGGTCCTGTTGGCCCTCCTGGTGACCGAGCTCCGGGCGGGGGGAGGGAGGAAGAAGGGGGAGAGGAAAGGGAAGGGGAACAAGAACGCGCGATGTAAGCGGTTCCACTACGTACAGACCATCAGACATCCCACACTGGACTGCGAAGTACAGGTGAGAAAAAAAGGTTCAATATTGAACCATGCATAATTGTTTTTGTTACCATAGTGCTGGATTCTGATTTTAGTCCTGGGCATAGGAATGGTTCTCTCGAGTTAGAGGGGTATGCCGGATGGCCACACGTTCTTAGGGAGGAGGCTGTTGTATCCAGAACCATGCTGAGGCACAGTTTAATGATAGTTCACGCGTAAGAACCGTGCCTAGGACAAATCTACGTTCTTTAACTCCTTGGCCATCAGGCGGCTAAGAGCTGTTCCAGGCATTTTAACGAGGTGCACGCGGGTTTTGTTTTCGACGTTATTGTCTATTAGTCTGCTTGACGCATAGGAAATTATGTAACCGCAGATTGTTAGGAAGGTCAAATTGGAGGTCGCAAATATTCCAATCATAAAATCAAGGGACACAGTTCCAATTTCGGTCGGTCAACGTCGCAAAATGGGAATTAAAGAATAAACAAAACTAGAGTTCCACGATCTCATACCTTCGCCAAATGATGTTAGCCTTTATGAATAAGAAATATACTAATCACCCAGATTATGCAAATAGGATCCTCAATTGCATGAATTATATCAGTCTGTTGATCATATTCTCCACCAAAAGACAGTCTTATCTTAACAAAGAATGCCATTTTCTCATAAATTATGCAAATGTGGTCCTTATTTGAATAAGTTATGTTTAATTATGTTCACCTTCACTTAACTTTCAAACACCCCAAGTATGAAACTCCAGGCAGTTACCACTATGCAATTATAACATTTTCTTATTAATTATGCAAATTAAGTCTTCATTTGCATAATCGATATTTGCCTGTGTTTCTCTCGTTCTTAATAACATATGTTACAAGCTTGAACTTCCTATCATGGAATGCAGCTGATTTATAGAATTTCCTCATTAATTATGCAAATTACATCAATATTTGCATAATTGTAATATCATTATGTCAAGCATCACTTAAGCTACCTACATACCAAAAATCACGATGATCCATCAATCGGTTCTTGAGTTATCCTCTTTTAAACATTTGTCCTTTAAACCCCCCTGCAGTTCTAGAGCAAGCAACTAGGGGGCTCATACTCATGTCACTTCATCCCCAGCACAAGAGCTATCTACCATCTAAATTTCGTCACCCTAGCATGTCTGGATCATGAGATATCAAAACCGGAAGTTCTGCTGCAGTACCATGACAAGCCGCCAGGGGGCCCAAAATCTAATCATTTTGAGGTCTCATCAAGACCTACCCACCTACCAAATATCAAGTCAGTCCATTTAAGCCTTCTCAAGTTATCGTGTTTACACACACACACACACACACACACACACGAACGCCTCTGAAAACATAACCTTCTTGGCGAAGGTAAAAATGGACGAAATCCTTCTAAATCAGAATCTAAATCTGAGTACCTCAGCAAAATACTGCTCCAAACCACCAGAGTACCCTGTGCTCAGTTTGACATAGATGACGCGGTTTGTTTGTGTCCATGTCCATGCACTATTAACGACGCACAATGACGTCACACGCCGCATTTACCTTAAATGGGCCGCGGCAGGCGATTGGGAAAACATGTCTTCGATATCACTTCATTAGGATCGATCCACCCATTGATTAAACCTGAAGTATTCGGTACATACATGTAACCACAGCCTATCTGGTATTGAAAATGCATGTCACGATGATTGTTGAAATAAACGACGTTGCAATAATTTAATTTATGATATCCTGGTACTTTTTATCATTTTATCAGTTAACGGAGTGTTGGGACAATTGTAAATATGGGGTAGAAAATTCAGCTGTATTCATCTGTTCTATGAGAATGCAATATAACTATATAACTAAGGCTAGGATCGGGTACGGTTACGATTAGTCTCCGTGTATTTATAGATTTGCCTCAGGCACGGTTTTGGAAAGGTCTGGACTATACAGAACCGTGCCTGAGCAAACTTCTGTATAGAGTACGGTTCTGAATACAACATACATCTATCTACTTGTAGTTGTGTGCTTACTGCGTCTCATACTGGACAGCTCTCACCCAACCTCTGCTTGGAGGGTATTTTATCCTCCGTACGTTATCCACAACCGTGTTCAGGCACGGTTCTGTAGTCCTCGCGTATCCAGAACCGTGCCTGTGGCAAAGATATGTTCTTGGATAGCTATGTGTTTGTGTTCTACCCAACCTCTGCTTGGAGTTGCATGTCTACTCTCTCCTACACGGCCCAGCTTCCCATCCAACCTCTGCTTGGAGAGAATTATGTTCGACGATCCGACGGGACTCCTACCCAACCTCTACTTGGAGAGTAGCCTGATCCTAACCCCAGCCCATTCAGGCAGAGAACTAGATAGGTCCGGTTCTAGATACGACAGAGACCATCTTCTGCTTGAAGTTGCATGTTTACCACGTCCTACATACACGGCTCAGCTGGCCGGTTGACAGGCGGAGTCATCGGCGCGGAAGGAACAGATTACCCGCGGCGTAGTAAACCAGCCAGCCCTGACACCTGCTTAAGTACCAACCGGGGAATTAACTACGGTACTGATAGTGTGTACGCAGGGATAGCCTTGATGCCAGATATATAACACGCTAGGCCCGGTAGGTCCCGTTCCACTCTGTCCATCTCCATTTCTGTAGCCCTTGGGCCACACAGTTGCGCAAGCACTGCAGCAGGGGGCTAGTTCACTGGTAGTGTTGTGTGTGTTTTTTTTAAGCTTCCAATGCTCTTTCTCATAGATGCTGAGTGCTAAGCAGAGAAAGCAATATGTACCATTTTTAAAACCTTAAGTATGAACTCCGACAGGACTTCCCGGTTACAAAGCGAGCACTCTAACCGATTTAAATATTGCACCGGTTGAAGCCTGGTAGAGGCTAGAGAAGTGGTATCGGGTCTAGTGACTGAAGCTTGGTAAAGGCTGGCTACATATATAGAGCAGCTCCTAGTGAAACTGTAGCGGCTGGAGTGACTGACTCTCCCCGATGGTTTGTAGCAGACGGCGCGGGGAGACTGTTTATACCGGCGACAGCCTCCGGGCTGTGCCGGCCGCTGGGCTGTCCTCAACACGCCGTAAACACGGGCATGAATCAACGGGACTGTCGGGCTTAAGAAGTACAGTGAGCGGAAAATAATTTTAAAATGAAAGTTCATTGCAAATACATGCCCGAGGGCTAATTGCAGTTACAAACAACATAGAAAGAAAATACAGTGGTATGTGAGACTATATCTACGTCTAACATTATACTATATTCTACAACATACATTTGTACATGGTACTAGTTTTACTGGGTTTGACTTCTTCTTTTTAGGCAATGGAAGACGAATTTACCCACTTCTTCTATAATATGTGGGTTCTTTGATTTTAGTAGTAAAATTGTTTTTAGTACTCCTTGAGCGAACCAACTCCTTTTGCACGCAATCTGTCTATTTGGCCACTTCTGTAAGCCTGGTAGAGGCTAGTGAGGTTGTAGCGGGTCTACACCTCCGGGCTGTGACGGCCGCTGGGCTGTCCTCAGCACGCGGTAAACACGGACATGAATCACCGGGATGTCAGCGGGAACGTCTCATCGACCGCTAGGACGACTGAAGTGTTCTAGCCTGGGTGCCAGACCGTTTCCAGGGCTTACACGTACAGACGAGCTCCTCAGACCCAGGGGCAACATGCTAGCCTGGATGCCAGACTGTTTCCAAGCAATAACGTCTAACCGACCGCTAGGGCAACTAAAATGTTCTAGCCTGGGTGCCAGACTGCTTCAATGGTCTGCACGTACAGACCAGCTCCTCAGCTTTAGGGCCAACATGCTAGCCTGGGTGCCAGACTTTTTCTAGGGCCTATCCAGACCAGCTCCATATAGCTCCAAGCAAGAACGTCTCACCGACAGGGCGACTGAAATGTGCTAGACTGGGTGCCAGACTGTTTTAAGGGCCAAGAGGTACAGACAAGTTCCTAAGCTGCAGGGCCAACATGCTAGCCTGGATGCCAGATTTTTTCCAGGGCCTACAAAGGTCAGCCCTTTGGCTCCAGGGCCAACAAGCTAGCCTAGATGCCAGACTGCTTCAAGGGTAGCTCCAAGGTCAAAATACCCCAAAGGAAACTTAACCACAGACACCCCCCTCCCCGAATGAAGTTAGATACTTGCAGGCTGGCTAACTCGAGGAATGGACGTAGGTTTCATGTGCCAAAGTACAGCCAAATTTCTCTTAGAGCGGCCCAGAAAACTATGAAACTGGCAAGGTGGTCTTGTGGTTAGGGATGTTGTCTTTACACCTATTTCCTCACTCGTAAAGATACAGGACCCGTGTTTGATAATATCCACACCCCGGGCAAGTTAAAGAGCTCAAAACGAGTACGTTACTTTACAGTCTCTGGTCTCCAGGTTGACATCTAGGAGAGGTGATAGACACCTGTTATGTCAATCCTTCAGCAAATGTTTTGAATCTCAATAAAAAGCCTGGTACGGCGTTAATAGACCGTTACGATCTGTGGGGCATTACTGATAAGACGTGACAAGGTACACAACAGGTGTGTGGCCGGGAACATTACCTGATAACAGGTGTCAGAGGACAGTTTATAAATTACAGTTGCAGTGCAAAAATACAAAATACGTCAAGCAAATGGACAAATTTTCTGAGGAGTCAACTAAACATTTTAGATAGCATTCACTATCTTTAATTGATGACTGAGAACTCCGATGTAAATAAGATATCGGATGGTATCTAAAATATTCGAGTACTGAGAGAACTTAGGAATACCCAATGTCTTATTCCGTATTCCGAAAGGTCTCTGGTGAAAGATATTGGATGCTATCTGAAACTTGTGCTCTTTAGATGATCCATCCAGTAGCTTGATTTATTTTGCAATTTGTATCATGCAATTCGTCCAACTGGATGTCTAACTTTTATCAATGTGCAAAAGCCTGGGGGAAACTCAGAGCCCTACATCATTTGGCCAAGAGCGACATTGTGGTCGATCATGACGGCAAAATGCTCCACACATAAACAAATACCTCGAACTTTTCACTGAGGTCTTGGCCAAAAATAACAAGCCACGAAAAGTTTGTTCAAGACTACCGTACAATCTTCAAGCAGATGTAAAGGCCCAAAAAGAAGAGTCAAATCGTCAAAAAAAGGTGCAACACTAGAAAAGATCGATGAATGTTGGTCGAAATATCGTCAAAAAAGGTGTACAACACATAGAATGAGTCGGATGCTTATATCTGCTGGGAGAATGCTACTGTAGAGAACAGAAGCAAATTGGCAAGGAGCTACTTTCAAAAACAACTTCACAGAGCGTAACGTATCGTTCTGATGAAAGATTGTTACGAATATATGTATCATATATAAACACACGTCAGCGTTTAAATTGTTTAGTTAACCTTTAAGCAGACGCGTTTTGTCAAGACTTGTCAGAAATAAATCGCTGATCATGATGACATTTCCAGAAATCATTCAACTCTCCAAACGCACGTCAACCTTTAAAATCATTCTTTGCTTAACCAAAACTTTTACGTTAACGATCTAAACATGAGATAAACTGGACAGGTTGTTTTCTTTCTCTCTAAACTTGGCGCTTATGTTTAGCTTGCGGTCTGTCTTTAATTACAATGACCTTTAAAAAGCCTGACTCACCCAATCTGGGTTTCCGACGTTGTTATTTTTACATCGCTGATTTATTTCTGAATTATCAACAAATGGAGATCCGTTTCGGAAAGGATTAAACTATGAGTAAGTCATCCGATGAGGGTGGGCGGTGTGGCTTGTGCTCATGTGTCATTAGGAAAATAACTTTGTAATCTTAGCCTCCAAACCTTGCATAAGTGTCAAATACATGAGAATCATTAGCCTCCATAGCATGCCAAAATCTGTGGGGGGGGGGGGTCTTCAGGGTCTTTGGGTGCTTTTATGTGCTATTTTCTGATAGCATATACAGTAGACAACATAGCCGGCCTGGTTGAATTAACCCCGTTTTTAGAACTGGGCTGATCAGAAAACAGCCGAAGATCACCAAACCCCAAGTTCTATAAGCCTGCTACGGAGGCTACTGTAATGTAGACACGTTACATCAGTCTGTCACAATGTATGTGGGCAGTACAAACTAAGAAAACACTGGCTGGCAATATAGTAAAATTAGCCAAATGGTGAGAATAGTTTGCTCAGGCTAGAATATGGCCACTGTAGGGTTTTACTGAAATGTTACCCCAACGAAGTTATAACATCCCTTGCCGCGGTTCACTCTTCTGGCCAATTATTCACCCTACTTTTTTTGCCGAATTCTATAACCCCTTAGCCTAGGAAAGCCTGCTAGAGACTAGCCTATGGGGACAGCCTCGAATCTAAGTTGTTTTAACTTTAGATATTTATGTTTTTGAAGGAAAATATTTTGTTTTTTCTCTGTTTCCTCTTCTTCTCGAAACAAATACGGTCAATGATGATCGGGATGAACTGAACCAGACGTCTGTCACCATGGTAACTGCAATTTTATAGCAGGATTTAGACTCCTATCACCATTTATGAATGTGTTTGAGTAATAATTAACAGAGCAGGCCATATGCGAAGGTAAACATTATGCATTTGCTTTGCAAATGTTACCTTTCTAGTTTATTTTGTCTTTTCTAGAACGTCCTGATGGCGAGGTGTGAGGGTGCCTGCCGCCGGGCCTCCAGAACGGACCCCATCATAGAGTTCTCTCCCATCCTCAGACATCCGTTTCAGTACAGGGTGAGTAGCGCAAATTTCTTGCAGTGTTTAACCAATCACGTGCCGTGTTAGCAGCCACGTCGACACTGGGTCAATGGTATCTGGTAGACGATGTCGGCCCTCGTCGCGGTTGAGTGAAGGGGTATTCAAAATGGCATTCAGTGTTTGTTTATTTATTGTCGCTGTTTGTTTGTTTTCCAGAGACAGAGCTGCCAGGCGAAACTGTCGAAGCTAAAGGCGGTGAGGTTAAAGTGCACGGACGGTACCTTCGTCACGGCCACTTACAGATATATCACCAAGTGCGCCTGCGCGGCCTGTCCACCAGACTTCACGCTTCCCTAACGGAGATTGGAACTTCCAGGAATTTTACATCCGGGAACTTCCAGGAACTTTGCATCCGGGAACTTCCAGGAACTTTGCATCCGGGAAATTGCTTCCAAAAATTTTGCATACCGGAACTTTGCATCGGGGGAATTTTCATCCGGGAACTTTGCATCCGGGGACTTTGCATCCGAGAACTTTGCATCCGGAAACTTTACATCCTGGAACTTTGCATCCGGGAACTTTGCATCCGGGAAACTTTGCGTCCGGGAAGCGTTTGCTTCTTCCATGATAAATAAACAAGCAGAGTTGAAACTACCAACAATATTGCTTCGCTCCAGAGGCGTTGCCAAAAATTGTGGTGCGAGCGCGAACAGTCACACACCGCAGCACATTGCAATTGATTGTAGAGGGCACGAAAAAAAAACGCCCACAAAAAGGTCTACTGATTGTGCTTGTGGGAAAACTTTGCGGTATCGCCGAATCTGAGGGTCGGTTTGCAACGTACGGCAAAGTGTCGACTTTGAACGTCTTGAAGACTGACTTTGACAACGTGCACAAGAGGGCGAACAGTTTATACGTAACTTGTAGCAAGAGACCTTGCCGCGTTCAATATTTACAGCTGGAGAGGGGATTGTTTTAATGTAAATACTTCTAAAATATTGTGACTCTGAGAATCGGAAGACTGCTTTCATTGGATGTACATGACGTTGTATGTATAAAGAGAAAGAACACGCACAGATTGTGAAGGTTTAACTGTATCTGTTACATATATACGTACATACAATTGTATTATAAGTCAAATAACATGTTCTGATATTATATATACATATAAGTGTAAACATGTAACGATCGCACAGAATAGAGATCAAGAAATCTTAATAACCAAACGGTTAAAATAGCTTAAATTTAGACATTCTAGTTCCGTGTCTACGCTATATACACATGAAGATATGTGCCTCAAGACGTCGAGTTGTAAGAACATAAAACGCCACAGTGAACTAAAGCTGCATCTATCGTAGTCGTGTATGTGCATTTTACAATGGACAACTTACTATACACAGTACTAAGTATCTTGAATGTGAAAATGACATTTGTATCACGTTAGAGACAGAAAAATCTCACATAAAAGAAAACTCCAGACAATAAAATCAAATAAATGTTTCTGGTGATAAATTCGAGTCAAACTTTACTTTCTTATACTTGTACGCAATTTCCCATGGTTTCTCTTCGTACAATGTTGGTATCTTTTTCAGCAGAACTGGCAGTGAAAGCTGAATAAATACGTTAACTCTAAACTTAGGTACTGGTAATTGCCACACAATTGTATTAAATGGGGGTCCATATAATACATGTACTACCATGTACGTCACTATACTATATACAGTTGATTACTGATGTTGTGGTAGCTCTCCGTTCTGTAGAAATCTTTGACGTCAGTATCAGTGGAAATCATGACGTCACTATCTGTGGAAATCATGGCGTCACTATCAGTGGAAATCAAGACGTCACTATTAGTGGAAATCAGTGACGTCACTATCAGTGGAAATCATGACGTCACCATCAGTGGAAATCATGACGTCACTTTCTATGGAAATCATTGACGTCACTATCAGTGGAAATCATGACGTCACTATTAGTGGAAATCATGACGTCACTATCTGTGGAAATCATAACGTCACTATCAGTGGAAATCAATGACGTCATTAGCAGTGGAAATCATGACGTCACTATCAGTGGAAATCATGACGTCACTATCTGTGGAAATCATCTATGTCACTATCAGTGACGTCACTAGGAGGGTCTGTATGGGGGTTCCAGGCAACGTTTATTGATGCGTTACTAATGCGGCGGTTCCCCGTCGTCCCCCTCGGTGGCCGGTGCCAGGAACATGGCGCCGAAGAACGACAGTTCCCTAGCGACGCTGTAGTCATGGCGGAGGGTCAGGGGCTCGACCTGGGGAAAACATGATAACATATCTTACTTTAGCCTGGTTACTGGACCTATTATAGCTCCAGAGTCCTACATTCTCTCCGCATTTACTCTCTATTTGCGGAGAGGATGTAGGACTTGGGAGCTATAATAGGTCTCGTAATCAGGCTCTTAAATCTAACTTTAGACTGACTCCGTGTATATTACAGAAATGGTACTTTTTTAAAGATTGAAAAAAAAAACGCTATATATTCGTAAACGCAATCAAAGTGCTTAGCACAGCGACAAGATTTCGGTCAGATCTCTGACCCTTATCGTGTTGAGATGACACGAAACCAAAAATAAACAAATAAATGTTGGATTACAAGAAGCCACAAACAAACAAACAAACCTGTATCCTGTCGTGAACCCAGAGTTCGAAAACCCCTCCGTGATACCGGCTCTCCTGGTCTGCTATCGGATTTCCGTTAGAGTTCAACTCAGCTCTGAGAAATATCATAGATGGTTAGGGGGTATATTAACTTCATTTAAATGTTTGTACAAAACAAATAATGCAGCCTTCCCTTTTGTGGTCTGCTGTTAGGGAATCCCACGCCCAAGTGCTGAGTGTCACTCAACTGTATGGACACAAGCAAACACACACACATACACGCGTACGCACATACACGCACGTGCGCACACGGGCACACAAACACAAACACGAGCAAACTCACACACACACACACACACACACACACACACGTACGCACACACACACACACACACACACACACACACACAAACACATACTAAACGTAACCGGCCTCACTTTGTAGTGTGCACGCTCTCCATAAGGGTAGTCTTTGCTTCACAACTGTCGTCACGTTCCTGGTAACACGGAATCCGGACCGTGCGGTGTCCGATATACGGGTTATGCGACTCGCTCAGGTTATGCGGATGGTAGTAGTACGTCATCTAGCGGATAAAGTCAGTACTGCATCATTACCACCGTTATGAAATTTGCATATAAATGAACAATATGCCTAAAAGGCTTTGGATAGGGGTAAGGGTAAGCTGGCTTAGCTAAATCTCAAAATGGAAAAATTCAAGATTTGCATGGATACTGCATGCATTTTCAATATTTTGCTTAGAGCATACTTTGGGCCCCCTAGCAGCTTTCTTTGGAAGTTCAACATCACACTCTACTTAGATTCTCACCTGACTGTAGACATAGTACGTTCCCGACACCGTGATGTGGATGTACTTGTGCTCTGGGAACGAGAAGTAGTTGTGGGTCTGGGGAGGAGAGTTGTCGGCCCACTGGAACACTGGTGAGAGACCAGAATGACATTTTTTTTTATTTCTTGATCGATCAGATATTTTTTGACAAAAGTTGTTTTCGTTTATTGCTTTTTTATTGCCCCATAAAAAACTATGGCGCTATTGTGCTCATCAAGACCTACACAGGGTACTTCCTTATGCGACGGGTATAGAAATAGAAACTATCTGCCAGGAGACTTAAGCGTGAGATGGGTACCTGTATCGTTACCGATCAAAAAAAAGGAAAGTGTGATAGTTACCTGGGTCGCTCATAGTGAAGGGGCGCTGTTGGGTCGAGCTGTGCTGTAAGGTCACGTGAGCAGACTGGAAATGGTGGTCCTGATGATGGTGTGACGTCACGCCGGGAGGGCCGTCTACGGAGGGCAGACAATAAAACGGTAAAAATAATGAGTGAAGAAAATCAAGAAAGAACACACTCCAACAGGTAAGATCACTGGTAAGCAATCATGTATTCAATTATAGCATGAAAGTTCCTCTGTGTTGGTATACTTTATCATGACCAAAAAGGGCTAAACGTTCTAGCCAACACCGACTAAATTCGGACCAACCGTCCAACACTCAACAGAGACGGGGGGTGACACAGGTTATCTGACACGTACGACCCTTTGCTGCAATCAGGTGTTTCCGACGTCACGTCCCGGAAGCTGCAGTAGAAGGGTCCATTCCGTGAACAATGCTGACGGAGTCGGTCAAAAATTTTGGTAAGTCCCAATTTACTTAGTGTTGGCAAGAACGTTTATCCCTTTTTGGTCATAATGTATTCAGTTACGTACCTGCCATGGCCCTCTCCCGGGGGTCCCCTCCACACGCGCATTTCCCCGGGGGCCCGGGCGGGCCCCGCAGCCCCGACACGCCCGGCAGCCCGGGGGGACCCTGCGGCCCGGGAACGACGGTGTGGGACCCGGGAACGAGAACGGTGGGCCCCGACACGCGGTTGGCGCCCGGTGCACCTGGGGGAACGGGAGCAAACTGAACTCAGAATTATTTTATATAAAATCATACTGATACATACTTTAGCGTATTCCTTCACCCCAAAGGAGAGACCCACTGTTTTGGTGTGTCTGTATTTCTCAATTCACGTGAAGTCTGCCATTTCTGCTTAGCGGTTACCTTGTTGTTGCCAGGCGTTTGCGTAAAAGTGTTTTGTTGTGTACCACAACCTGAGAGATGTGGTCAAGCAACATAACGGTGCAGTGCCGTAAGAAGTCGCTAGAGGACGCCCGTTACCTACAGTATTGCGACTCATCATCATGTTCTTCAAACCCGCACGACTCTGTTCCATTAGTTTGGGTACAGAAAAATTCTTCTAAGCTTTGTAATTGCCAAATTCTACATAACAAAAGGATGTCTGTCCGGGCAGCCTATTGAAAGCTCATTTGGGGGAGCAAACTAGTTTAGCTGTCTTTTTACCTTTAACGTAGACTTAAAGACCCTCTTCGTGACATTGCAAAAACCACCGGACACAGTTTATCCCAGTTTAAGCATATTTTCTGCCCTCCTATCCGGTGTGGCGCCGCCCAGACTTAAGACTAAGATAACAAAGTCACTATTTCCTGTTTTTGTCGCCTTAACCAGACGTGACTTTCTCTTAATTTTCACTTTCGTTTTTCAGGTTCATCACAGGTTCACAAACACGGTCCTTTTAACTCAGTTCACCTGTGTCCACACACCTGTAACCTTACCAAGAAAACACCTGTCAGCTCACCTGAGTTCCAGGTAAAGGAAGTGTAAATCGATATGTCGAGTTATCATAACAAGTTTAAGATTCCTCTGGCATGTTAAGTTACCCAGCAATAGTCACAACCAGACTCCTTTGGAGGCTGAATAAATAGTATAAATCGGCCTAAAGGAATGTAGCTGGCCAGGGGAGTTGGCCGGCCAAAGAGGGTCCAGTTGCCTGCAACGTAACCAACCCCCTGGTCAGCTACATTATTTTTAGGCCGATTTCTACTATTTATTCAGCCTGCAAAGGAGTCCGGTGGAGACTACCCCAACAAAGTCAACATAATAACATTATGCCTCTTTACAAACGTTCTGTAGTCTTGCACATCTTTCATCTGTCTTTCTTCATGAGCTAGAAACCTTTATTAATGTGTAAAGTGAATGCGCGGATCAGTTTTATTTCTCAACACGATTTTCCAGCTTGCAATTTTGAGTGTGTAAACGATGTAAAACAAAACTGACGCTGGCAAGAATATTATAGGAATGAACGTAACATGAGTAACCTTTAAAACATTATTACTAATTAATATAATGACGGAGAATGTGTTGAATCAAGCGAAATGCTATATAGAATAGCGAAAAATGCAGACAGGAGTTAGCTTCAAGCGCATCTCTGTTAGATAAGACAGAATCATGCAGTGAGAATAAGGCGCAAATCATCACCGATTGGCGCAGGTACATGTAATTTGGACGTCCAAAATCGGTCGTAGGCATTTTAGCGATTTCTGCCTTCTGCTTTGCCAGTCTGGTTTTGTTTTAAATAATCTACTGTAGCGGTGCAAGCTTACGCATCTAATATGTCCTTAGCTTCTAACATGCTTCGGGAGGCGGCTGAAAAGAGTAGAAATCGGCCAGGTAGAAAGATAGGATGCCAAGGGAGTTTGGTCGGCTGGAGAGAAACGTTCGGGAGCGGCAAACTGTACTCTCCAGCCGACCAAACTCCCTCGGCATGCTATCTCTCTATTTGGCCGATTTCTACTCCTTTCAGCCGCCTCCTGAAGCCTGGTAGAGGCTAAGATGTCCTCAAATTAGACAGATTATTCCAAGACCCCATACGCAGCAGCTTAGCTGCAAGCAAACTTTATAATGAGGGACTTACAGCCGGGAGCTGTGGGGTCTTTACGACACTTCTTCCTCCCCTTCCCTGTGAGAGTTGTGAGTGAGTAAAAGTGTTAATAGCTAGTGGCAGATTAGTTACTAAAAAGCCACATGCGTGTTTTGTAATGATAAGGGCTGTGACAGAACAAGGCTTTGTTGTAAACAACTTAATAATCAGGTACTAGCAGCCAGGGAGCTCTGTGGCCTTTTCTACATGTCTTCCTCTAGCCTCCTTAGCAGACTCTGGGGTCGGGCTTTTTTGTCTTATAATGTTCTGTTTTGTGATTGTCACATTGTATATGAGTTCTGATGGTACACAATTTATTTACGACTGGGTTCTATCCGAAACGGGCACAATCAGCACTGATATATAACCTGAAAACCGCACATGATAAAAACAAACAAAACCGCCCAATCCGTGGGCCTGGTAAGGAGGCTACTTGCCTGGAGCTGTTAGTAGTGGGTAGGGAAAAGACAAGATACAAGACAAATGTGGGGGGGTTCAAAGTAGACTTTTCTTGAAGTCTTACGTTAGTGTGAAGACGCGTAAGACGAAAGGGTTAAAACAGGGATTTCTAATTCGACATTTCTTAAGCCACTTATAAGCTAGTCTTACAACTTGTATGGTGTGTGAATATTGTGTGTAATGTCTTAGGATTTTTGGACGAGGTTTAACAGAACCGTATAACTCCAACACGTGCTATTAAGATAGCGACAACGTTACATCAATGTAAACTATTTGATAAATCATGTCCACATCGGAAGTAGAACTGTTTACATAATATTGTATAAAGGACGCTCCTCCCGTGTTTGTGTTTTTCTTACCTCGTCTCATTTTCCGCTTCAACTGGGATAGACGCGGGTCTGGGGGAGGGGCTGCAGAGAGGGGGAAAACAGAAACAGTTAGACAAGAACTGTGACATTGAGCATGACACATTTGAAATTTTGACTGCCTTCGCCTAGTTGAATCCACGAAGAGAGTTGTACGTATACTACATTCTCCAAGCAGATGTTTTGGAGGCTGCAAACAGTATCTAATTGGTAACAGAGTATCAGTACAATAGCATCAATACGCCACCGAAGTTTGGCTGGCTAAAAATGTACCAGTACAAAAGTACGAAAGCCTGATAAAAATGCTTAAAAATCCGTCAAAATAAGCCGAAGCACAAACCTATGCTCGGACAGTACGTATATTTTCTCTGTTGACAAACGATATTTGTAAACGTACCTGCGAAGACTTGCAATAATTGTCTTCTTCGTCTCGCCGAAACAGGCAGCTCGTCGTACCCTTCAGTATGTCTTGGCTCTGCATTCTGTTAAAATGATATTGTCGTCAAGTCAATGCAATGTAGGTATAGGCCAGAGGTTTCTAGTATCCATCGCTAACAATGCTGGCCGAAAAATAGTAAACTTTAGCCAAATTGGGAGAACAATTTGCCAAGGAGTATTGGTCATTAGGTTTCATTTGCCCCTTCAGATATAATTAAGGGGGACGTTACCCTTACCGTCGGTGGGCTCACTCTCTTGGCCAATTACTGACCCCCTACGAATTCTACTGTTCATAACTCCTCAGGAAGTCCTGGTGGAGGCTATGAGTTATCCATGGTCACAGCAGGTAGTGACCCTGAGACCGACCGAAACTGAACACAACAAGTACGCTAGACACTTGGCTGTGCAAGTCATGTGTGGATCCATGCAACAGTGAAATGTCACAAAAAGGTTACCCCATACTAGAACCAAGCTTAAGGTTATAACCTCCCGTTGCTAGAATAAAACGCTGTGCCAGTTACGGAATGAGCATTGTGTGTTACACGTGAGTTGGAAGACAGAAAAGCTATTACCAGTCTTGAGACTTAAAAGGGCCCCGAGTTTTAAAGCATAACGTGCCCAGTGCCTAGTTGTGGTGCAATGATTTTCCTATTAAGACAGGTCGCCGTGAATGTCACCTGCCCCGGGAAAATGTCACCAAATGTCAGCCCTGTATCCATAAAACAAAAGACTGGCTATCCAGTTACACAAAGTTACGAGCACGGTTACAAAGACTGGTGGCACCAGCCCCACATTGTTTAAGTCTATACTGTCTCTCTCCATGCATTACCTTGCTTACCTGTTGCAGGTATGCGTCGAGGTTTTTTGAAGGCGTCGTCGCCATGCCAGGTTCCAATTTTATGCCCATTTCCTGCTCCCGAATGTTAACAAGTGTCTGCACGAGCCCGCTGAGGTGTTCAATACGGTTCTGGCTGTCCCTGACCGCCTGTTCTAGCCGCGCGCACTTCATGTACAGCGCGCAGAGGCCAGCGGCGAGCAGGCTCACCGCCACCACAACACCGCACACGTGCCGCGGGGACAACAACACGCCCGCCCCCGCCCGACCGAGCCGCCCGGGAATCCCCTTAGAGGGGGTGTCCCCGCATTGCTGCGGCTTCTCAGGGATTCCCTCGGTGTGGGCGGGACGCGGGGAAGAGTAGAGGATCGCGAAACTTTGCTCCATGGCGGCGGAAAAGTTGCCGAAACTCTCGCTCTCTCTCCGGAAAAATTTTCTCAGCAGCTAGCCCGCCCCGCGCCCTTTATACCGAACGCCATCTTGTTGACAAGGGTTTCGGTCCCCGGACGACTTTTTTTTCCCGCGCGCAGCCAGCTCACACAGGTACCGAACTGTCGTCCAATTCAGCTGTCAATCAATCCTGACCTTTTTACCTCGCCGACATGATTGACATGACCCCTCCCCACCCCTCGCCGGGCCTTCTCAGTTGTCACGTGACGATTTTTTCGTGGAAGACCGAAATTAAGAAGGGGCCTAACATTAGGGGTGCTAAAGTACACCGTACAGGTACTATTCTCTTAAAGGTAACCTTAAGATACTCCTTAAGCACACATGGACCAACTTCGTACGATCACATCATACCCAGGTGAGCTACCCATGCTCACCTGTGGTTGACAACCTTCTTAAAACTCTGCCCAAGAAAACTTTTAAGGTTTGAGAAAGCTCCTCGTCAACAGGTGTCAGGACAGTAGTCCATGTTGACAGTGGTTAAAACCGCAGACAGTGTGTCTTTAGATTTTTATCGACCCATGCAACCCCAAACGGTTGTGCCTGACAACGTGCTAAGTAAGTATGAAACAGCATGACACAACATGCCAGCGATCCACCGGTCGAAGACAAGGGTGTACGTCTCAGATATCGTGAGCCTAGCAGGGTGGATGCCCTAGGTTCTATTTACTAGTATTCTTTTGTTGTTATATGTACAATAAAAGTATCCATTCAGTAATACATAAAGGTCTCGAATGGGTAAACAAGCAAAACCTGACAACGTGCTAAGTAAGTATGAAACAGCATGACACAACATGTCAGCCATCCACCCAGTCTTTTACAGTGAGGGTATGCGTGTCAAATGTCGGACCTAGCAGGGTGAATGCCCTGTGTTCTATTATACTCGTATTCTTTTCCTGTAAGAGTACTTCATTCATTCATATGGCTGGCTAAACAAGCAAAAACCACGGAGACGGAGTCTTATAACTAGTAACCTTCATGAACGTTTATATGCCGTATAGTATAGTATAGTATATCTGCCATTTTGAAGTTGAAAACTGTGGGATCTCTAGTGCAGCACCCCCAGGTATACACAGGTTATATATATGCATGAGTACATCGTACTCGATGACATTTTATTGAAGATCTGTTTAGAGGCATTTTCAGGGTGGCAAATTGTGTGACCCGTTGAAATTATATATGTTAGTAGACGTTATATCTAACCCTACCCCCGAAACCAAGGTGACCAACAACGATCCGTCCCTTGAGTCAATGACATTTGAAAGCTATGTCTGTCAGGGACGAATCAACAAGATGGGGTTGGGCTACGTTACAGCGTCTGTCTGCCCGTCTTTTTTGTGTATTTACTATGTGTGAATATGTCTTCTGAATTTTTGGCTGGTGCATGTATCTTTCTTTGCATATATGTTGCCTACCTACTTTCTGATACCTAGTACCTCCCTTACAACGACGTTTTATGTTCTGGTTAGGTTTGTTTACTATGTTTTCCCACATACCTGTACTATTACACACAAACCTACGCCACCGATATTCTAAATATACACATATATGTACAAGTTTACTTACTTGCTTTATCCAGCCGCGTCTATAGAGCTACTAGGTGGGATGGGGTCGAAATATACACATCCACAAACACTACAACACACCTCCTACAAACCCACCCATCCACCCTATATATACTAGTACTTGATAAGTTAGCTGGCCTCTAGCTCTCTCGTGGGTGACTCCAATAAAGAGCCTTTAATATTCAAAGTCATTTTTACATCTGAGGCACACCTGTATGTAAACCACCTGAAACACACCTGGCCAGGTACGTGTCTGTTGGTGCAGGTATCACAGGTAGGTGATCAGGTACATGCATAGTGAGTAACCAAGTACTTTGCTGGTGTCTGCTGCAGCATGAGTCGGCCCTTCCTTAAGATGATTGACAGACTGTACAAACGACACATCTGAAGATGAACACCGGAGTGACGTCACTGAAGGACGCCATCTTGGATCACAAAATATCGGCGTCTTCTCAGCTGATTGCACTATCTTTCCCTTGCCTCAAGACCATGAAGTCTTGTAAAGTAGCATGATCCTTAAAAACATCTGTAAAACAATAAAGAACAGGGTCACACATACACAGTAGTTACCTGGTGTGCAAGCGACACATGTCACTACTTCCAAATAAGTATCATAAGTTAAATTTCAGTTTCGTCAACTTAAAAGTCTCTTCTGGCTGAGTTTTCTGGTTTCTATTTCCAAGAACCTAGTACAGTGTACGAACGTTTTGTAAGTGCTACTTAGAATTTAGGCTGAAGTAGTTTCGGTCACGAATTTAAGTTGTAGTAAGTCACATCACGGACTGTTCTAGCAGGCTGCATATTAATGTACACAGTTCATTCACTTATCTCGGTAAGGGTGGCCACCCATTCACCTAACCTTACTTATAATGTGTAAAAGAAACCGTGGACAGCAGGGATCCAGGAAAGAACAAAAACACCAGGTTCCAAGAACGCTTGGTAGTTCGAAGCTTCGCCATGCCAGAAAACTCCATCCAGGGTCGAGCCATGTGGCGATACGTTGTCGTGTACTGCATGTGGAAAGAGTACATGTATCTATCACAACAGACAGGTTAGCTTGCAATTCTTACTGTCTATCTACCTTTCAATCTGTAACAAAACGACGAGAATTTAACGTCTAACAACGTAACGTTACAGATATAGCTTCTCGCAAGAGCTTTGTATTCACTACGTTATTAAAGTCGTTTCACTTTCAGTTCCAAAACCTATATATGCAGTCCGAAGAAATCAAAGCGCCTTGATCATGTGTAATTAAATTAGGAACGGTAGAATTGATAAAGCTATACGTGGGTGTCATGTCCATTGTGTGTCTGTAGTATTTTGTTATATCATTCATTCATTCGTTCATCCACCCATCGATTTTCATCGAGGCAGACCGCAGAAGTCGTTCTAAGGGTAAAATTAACACAGATATTTTATTCACCGTACCAACTTCAGCAACCTGAAAACAGCAAGTTCAAACTTCGTGCCATTCCCAACAAGGCTAGTATGAGCCAGTGTTTCCCTGTAAACATCACGCACGTTGGACAACAAACGTTGGTAACTGTGTGATTTTATTTAACATCAAACAAACGAGCAACTGAACAGTAAACGACATCTACTACTACATTTCTTACAGTAAACAACACAGTGTCGGTTAACAATCAAAACGTGAACTTAACAATAATTTACTTTTCCACACATTTAGCATGGGTTAAAGCACAGAACAAAACACTATTTTTGAAGCAACAAACGATAACTAAACCGTTTATTTGATCTCTTAGCCTAGCAAACGGAAGCAAACAGCTTCAATGTCAGTACCAACAGATAAGAACTAGAAGAACAAAACTAAGTAAAATTGCAACGTCATAAGATCTTTTTACAATAACACATGGCAGTGTTGTTAGCTGGCCGTTTAACCATCACAAACCTAAGAGACTTTAACCATCATAAACCTAAGAGTCTTAACTATACTATTACACTTTATGTACACTTGTGTGGGGGTCAGAATACAAGGCAGTGGCAATGCTGGCCAAAATCAAACACAAGACTTGAACATAAAATCTAAAATTTCCTATGTATACAGAGGTATACATGTATATACGTATCATACTACGCATAAGTACAGTGCTATATACACATGGCAGTGGGTATAGCGTTTTGCACAGAAAATATGAGAAAATTTCAGAGAAATACCAAAATCTCCATATCTTTGCTATTTACAGCATGGTAACATGTATGTATGTATGGATTTCCACATCAGAAGTCTTGATTAAATTCCTACAAAGGTACATTGTACAGGTATTGATATAGACGTTTCCGAGTTTTCCTACAATGAATAATCAAAGACCAAACGTGGATCGCTAAAAGACACATCGTGCGATACCCAACATAACAAATGTTGGGTGTTAGATATACAGTTCTGTTTACACATTTTGACAGTTTAAGTAGGGTAGAGGGTAGAAAGATGCAGCATGCTGGAGAATAGTCTATACTTTGAAATGTTCAAACCCATAGCCACCTTCCCCGAAAATCTGTTTATAAAATCACTTTTTTCAGTGTAATCATTTTTGTACAACCTTTTAGACCCCGCCAAGTTTAAACATGCCGAAGTAGGTCCTATCAGAATGCCAGTCTATGACGGTGTTATCATACAGCACGTACACATACACCCTGTCCCCTGCGTGTATCCGCCTTACCCCTGCTACATAGCCCGTGTTGAAGGGGTACTGGGGCGAGGGTGTCGCCAACGTGCATCGCAAGAAACTCACCCCACTGTTGATCCTTACGGAGTGGCCCACAACGGCGATAGGTGCCTTATATAAAACCTGGGCAGGGAGACATTTGAAATAAAAATTGGATGGCATCTTTCTTTGCAAATTAGCTAGAGTTGTTGGTGACTCTTGGTAGGTTAAGATTTGGTGGGTTTTCATCAGGGGTCTCCCCAGAAATTCTGGGAGAGGTGCTCCCTGATTGTTTGATCGAAAAATCTGCAGCGAATTGTCATGAAAATACTAAGAGAAACCCTAAATTTCAACATTTTGGGAGAGGTGCTAGGATTTTGGGGAGAGGGGGAGCACCCTTGCTTCATTGCTTGGGGAGAGCCCTGGTTTTGTTTTCAGTCACGTTCCTCTGAATTTGAACATCCCAAAGTAGGACCTGTCTGAGTGCATGTCGACCGCAGTGTTTGGGTACAGAGTGGTCACATAGACTCTATCTCCAGCCTGCAAGTTTCTGGCCCCGGCTACATAGCCTGTGTCGTAGTTAAGGGTGGGGGAGGGGGTCGCGCTCCTGTAGTGAAGGAATTTGTCGCCGTTGACTTTCACATAGTGGCCCACAAATGCCGACTGGTCATAGAACAACACCTGTACAAATACACAAACAGGGAAAAGAAACTGTCACAATAACTGATATTTCTTAAGTTTCTGCTAATCTCAAGGCCACACAAATTTAATATCTTGGTTCTCTGACTTTGCCAAATAGTGCTAAATTCGAATAACAACGTGCCAAGTCGGAGCGTAAAGTCTGTAAAGTCTTTCAGGGAGTGAACAAAGTAGAGTGAACATTTTCACTCAAGCAAGTCTGTTTTTATGATGTCCATTTGTTTAAATTTCACATAAAGATATCCAAGAACAAAAACATTAAATTTGTGTGACCTACATGTAACCTATCTAAAACTGTTCTAGATCTTGTAAACATCCTCTATACTAGTTGCTAAGCTAGCTTGAACATTCCGAAGTAGGTGCTGTCTGCGTGCATGTCGATGACACGGTTCGGGTACGCGATCCTGACGTACACCGTGTCGCCTGCCCGGAGCTGTTTGGCCGCCGCGGCGTACCCGGTGTTGTACTTCAGCTCGGGAGAGACCGTCGTGGCCGTGCAGCGCAAGAAACTCATGCCGTTCACCATGACATAGTGCCCCATGAAGGCGGAACCGTCGTAATACAACACCTGAGGAAAGGTAGCAAAGCGAGAGGCTGAAACGTGGCCACCTTCTCTGGAAGTTTGTGATGACACTTCTTCTTGTTGTACGCCGGTCCAGTCACTTTCAGTTGAATTCCTGTTGGAATAATCCTAATCCAGACACTAGAACTATATTGACTCATGCCGTTCACCATGACATAGTGCCCCATGAAGGCTGAACTATCATATTACAACATCTGAAGAAAGGTAGCAAAGCGAGAGGCTCAAACGGTGCTTCCTTCTCAGACAAGATATTTGGGATGACACTTCTTCTTCTTCTTACAGTCGTATTACAGTCCAGTCTTTCAGCTGAATTCCTGTGAAGTACCTTGAACAAAACAAATCTAATTCATACACTAGTAAAAGCAATGTAACTTGTTCCCAAAGTAAAATGTATATAAAAAGGCCATCACCTTAGCTTAAAAACATGAGTACTTATGAGAATATCACTATGTAAATGTCATCATAATAATGGTCACTATACATTTCAATGGACACTGACGGTTTCATATTCTAATCTCTCTGTGCTCTTTCAAGCCATACAACTGTAGCCTCCATAGCATGCCAAAAACTGGGGGTTTGAGGGTCTTCGGGGTCTTTGAGAGCTTTTATGTGCTATTTTCTGATTGCATATAGACAACATAGCCTGCTTGGTTGAACTGGGCTAATCAGAAAACAGCCGAAGACCACCAAACCCCCAGTTCTATAAGCCTGCTAAGAGGCTAATACAACTGTCAGTAATTAAAACCAATTGAGTTTTAAACAACATGCCCTTCAAACAACTACCCAAATCAAGTGTTCAATGTTAGATGCACAGTTTATGTTGTTTTTTCCAGCCCTGCCAAACTGACATGTACTTTGACCTAAGGCCCCTAACAACACAATAAACCTCCCAACAGCCTGCATTGTGTCCCGTCAGTCACATGACGTCAGGGAACGTGACCTTTGGCAATCCCATAATACTCATTGATTAGTCAGAATGTCAAAGGTCACATCACCACTGTTGTGACAGTTTAGTTTTCAACTCAGTAATGTTCTATCTTAAATTGGAATAAATACAAAGTTGGGATCAGGAATTTTGTTTGGGGAGATCCTTGCCAAGACTTAACAGGTATGAAAGTTGTGTATCATGTCCATTTGTGTTACTATCCAACTTACGTACAGTAGACCCACACAATGTACTAGTATCTGCAGCCCCCCTCCCCTTCATATTTTTGTAGCACCAGTGTGTTTCACAGGGGCTTCATGTTCTGTGAGCAACAGATTTTCAAATAGCAACAGGTATGCTTAGTCCTTAAAATGAAAATGAAAATTAGTCAAACCTGTACAAGTGACCACCTGGCCATTTTGACCACTTTTTCCAATTTTTACAGGCATTAAGATCCTGTCTTAAGTGGTCCACATAGATCATTGGTCCCCTGTGTGGTCTTTTTGGGCAGTTTTGACTGTACTTATGAAAATGAAACCCCACTTTTTGCCATTATAGGCTCAGGAAAACAACAGAAAGACTTAGCCTCCACAGCATGCCAAACACTGGGGGTTTTGGGGGTCTTCAGGGTCTTTGGGAGCTTTTATGTGCTATTTTCTGATTGCATATAGACAACATAGCCGGCCTGGTTGAATTACCCCTTGGGTTTATAGAACTGGGCTATTCAGAAAACAGCCGAAGACCACCAAACCCCAAGTTCTATAAGCATGCTACGGAGGCTAACCTTTTTGCCACTCAATGCTCAAGAAAACAACAGAAAGACAGGAATTAGGTTTAGGTGTGTCAGAGACTGTGAAGCTTGATGATCCCCATGTATGTTGTCTCCATCTGAAGCTCAATAACTCTGTTGTTCAGCGTCTTGACCCAGACCCTGCATTCACCCATGTCATTTTGTGCAGTTTTGACTGTACTTTTGAAAATGAAACCCCCACTTTAGGCTCAAGAAAAAGACAGAGAGAAAGGACTTAAGTTCAGGTGTGTCAGAGACTGTGTAGCTTGATGATCCCCATGTACGTTGTCTCCCGCTGAAGTTCGATTACTCTGTTGGGGTTCAGCGTCTTGACCCAGACCCTGCTGCCAGCGTTCACCCGCCTCACTTTTGGCAGTTTTGACTACTTTTCAAAATGAAACCCCCACTTTAGGCTCAAGAAAAACGACACAGAGAAAGGACTTAGGTTTAGGTGTGTCAGAGAGTGTGTAGCATGATGATCCCCATGTACGTTGTTTCCGGCTGAAGTTCGATAACTCTGTTCGGATTCAGCGTCTTGACCCAGACCCTGCTGCCAGCGTTCACCCGCCTCACCGCGCCCATGTAGCACGTGTTGTAGCGGTTGTCGGGGGCAACCGTGCTCTCGGAACAGCGGAGAAACTCATCAGCGTTGACCATGACCTTGTGACCCATCATGAGTGAGGGGTCATAGTACATGACCTGGAAGTGGAAGAGAAGAGGGAGGGGGGGTGCACAAAGTGGGAGGGAAGGGTCAGAGCAAGCTGATCCCAAAATTACACCAGAAGTATTATGTTTAGGATATACCCATGTAAATTTATTGGTTCTTAGATTTAAAAGGAAGGAAGGTCTATCATTTCAAAGCATTAGCTTCCAAAATTACACCAGAATTATGTCAAGTAAACATGCAGATAAAGAGAATATATAACACATGTAGTGGGAAAGAGAATACAAGTTAAATTAGCAGCAGTTCTCAGTCTGAAACATGCAAACCATGCTGTTAGATGTTGTAATGTCTGCATAGAGCATTGGTTAGCTCATGCAACTCTAAGCTATGCTATACAGACTATGGAAGTGTGAAATTATTTTGTAAGATACTAGACTGCCTTTTAAAGAAATAAAGTTCAGGTAAAAAAACTACGAGTAAGAGGGAGAGAAGAATTTTATCAGCTAATTACACGGGACATAGTCCATGTATGTACAATGGTTGCATGCTTGTCAATACGGTCTAACATGCCCGGTCATGTGTATGAACCATGCAGACAAAACTGAAACTGAAACTTGGAACAAACTCATAACTATTAGTAGAATTGTCAGTAACAATGAACTGAAAACAAGGCAAGATATCAGTACATGTTTCTATAGCTAAGGACATGTTAAATTGGGGGGGGGGGATTTAGGGGGGGTTACAGGTTAACAGTTACTGGTGCTACTATCACTAGGACTACATGTATCTACTGTACTACAACATGCTATGGTCACAAAGCACAGCTAGGTAAAGAAGCCCTCAAAGTCAATGCTGGACATGTATGACAAAGTATGATAAACAATAGTTACATAGAATATGATATAGGTACATTCAAGCTATATAATAATAATATATATAATAGCACAGTCCCACCTTTAGTCACTAACCATTTTCCCCACTCCTTTGACGGGCTGTTGTAACCAAGGTTGACTGTAAATGGTTACACCCCTATGTGCCGACACCCTATGTTCCTACAATCCTACATTCTGACAACTCAATGTTCCAACAACCCACTAACCCTATGTCAGAACATAGGGGCGTTGGAACATATACGTTTAGGGAAATAGGGTATAGGAACATAGGGCTGTCAGAATATAGGATTGTCTTGGTATAAGCCCCCCCCACACACACACACACCCACACCTGAAGAAACCTGAGACAGTTCTCACCTGACTGTAGATGAAGTAGTACCCGTCCTGTCAGAGTATAGGGTTGTCTTTGTATAACCCCCACCACTCACCCACCCACCCACACACCTGAAGAGACTAACAGTTCTCACCTGACTGTAGATGAAGTAGTACCCGTCCTCGTGCACTTCTATCTCCCCGTTAGCGTGAAGCGTGTACCCGCCTGTGTTCAGCGCCTGCTGCCAGTACTGCAACTTCCCAGCTGTGAAACGCAACAAAACTGTTACACTAGTGTGTCAGACTTACTGCAACTTACCAGCTGGAAAAAGCAACAAAACTGTTACACTAGTGTGTCAGACTTACTGCAACTTACCAGCTGGAAAAAGCAACAAAACTGTTACACTAGTGTGTCAGACTCACTGCCACTTCCCAGCTGAAAAATGCAACAAAACTGTTACACTAGTGTGTCAGACTCACTGCCACTTCCCAGCTGGAAAATGCAACAAAACTGTTACACTAGTGTCCACCTTAATTCCTGTGACAATAAATTGATACAGACTTGAACAATAACACATTGGTAAAAATGTAATGGTTTTGTTTTGTTCTGCTTGCAATTAATTATTGCTGTGAGCTTGTCTGTGATGAATTTGACTTGTTTGTGAACTGACATGTATACGTAATACGTTGATTATGGCTATAGGTATGCACACGCTATGGTTTTATGCCATATTCAAGTAGGATCTCAAGAAGCTATTTGAACGTTTATATGAGCGATTATGATGGATTGCAATGTCTACCCTAGAATTATCTAATCGAGTAAGTGTTAATGACAGTTTGCACAAGAAGTGCAGTCACTACCTGCTTTGACTCATAGCAGTTGACAATTGATTTCAGTTGATCAAACACAGTGCATGCTTAAGATTGACATGCTTCAGTGCCTACAGAGGTTATGATGCTTACTTTCATCCAGTCTGACTTCTCCTTTGTTTTGTCCTACAGTTAAGAAAACAAAAGAAAGAACTAAAGACGGTAAATTTGAACAACAAAAACAACAAAAGTAAAACCTGACAATATTGTAATAATGTTCACATCACAAACAGCTAATGTTCTCCAAAAGAGAATTTTTATCCAGAACCTTCCCACCACTTCCGATTTTGTATATTAAAGGCAGCTACTAAATTTTTTCTTCTAGGTAATCTAATTGGAGAGCCAGACTGAATGAAACAAAGAAAAGCTGTTTCATACTTTACTGCAAACAAAAGTCTACCTGTAGCTGCAATTTAGAGACACAGTCGGCACCTCATATGCATTTGGCAATGTGATTTTGTCATGTAGGCTGTTAAACCATGGAGTTAACTTTAACTAACTTTTAAATCTTGATTTTAACTCCATGGTTAAACTATCTTTACATACTTCAGTTCGGTACTTCAGTATTCCCTAAGGGAAGCAAAAACCTGGTCACCCTGCAGCTTAAACCCATAACTTATGGAGTATTGGTAGCCAAATGGCTACTTCAGTGTGCTAAAGGTTTAACACGTAAGTCTGGCCTCCAGTACTTACTTGCCCCTGCAGAAATGGCAGAGTCTACCGCACCTTGCACATGGATCACGGAGGATGATGTCTGCAAGAAATTATAACACAACATCAAAAAATACCAGTTCTATATATATATGTTGTAAAATCTCTAGCTATATTAAAGTCCTTGAAAATACATGTACAAACATTATTCTTTTCAATTTTTGTTAGCAGTTCTGTTCTTTTGATTAATTGTTTTACACTTAGACTTGCAGGGAGTTGGCAGTTTCCATAGTAGTTGCTTTTTTATGATTGAAGAGCAAAATGTCACCAGGATCTTAACTTTAAACATACGATAAGTCAACAGTAGACACAAGTTACGTTATCTCAGGCACAGATCAGCCAGGTTTGTGTACTTACATCTGTTTTTGGCACCCCCGGTACACCTGGAATCAAAACAAGGTTTCAGATTATCCTGAGATACTGTAATATCAATCGAGTTGGGATAAAAACAACATTGATTCTATTGATTCTTGCAGACAAGCACAAACAAGTCATAACAAAGGATAGCTATTGTATAGTACCTTACATACATGTACATGTACTTTTAACACTTTTTTATGATCATACTACTATATAAGTCCTGAAAGGTTCATGGTAGTTTTATTTTCATGGTTTTTGTGGTCATTTCTTACCACGAAAGCAAAGTTGTGTTTTGTATTACTACTGTATGTGAACATAAAACACCACGAAAAACCTCCAATGTCCATCTAAGGTGAAATTTAGTCCCGTAAAAGTAGCTGAATCGACAATACCTGGTGGCCCAGCCTCTCCTCTTGCCCCCTCCGGCCCCATTGGTCCAGGCGGGCCCACTTCACCGGGTAAGCCTGGAGCTCCAGGGATGCCGGGAGAACCTGGGGAAAACGGAGTTGATTTGAAGGGTTTGTTGTAAAGTATATAAACAAATTTTGTCTTGTTTGCAGCCTCATAGAAATCACAGAATCATGAGCCAGGTCAATGCTTTTCAGCCTTGGTGTTACATGCCATATTGCATGTCCATGTGACCCATTTTAAGAATTATAACATTCAGCGTCAGTTTCACTATGAGATTTCAATAAACACATCTTGAATTGAATCTTGAGTCATTCATACTGCTACAGCCTAGTACAGGTGCCATGACAATGGTAATCACTCTGCGCATCTATCTGCACTAATATACATGTACATTGTATGCTGTTTTCATTTGAAAGGACAGCTTGCCCTACAAAAGACACACACATATGAAAGAAGAGGTTGTATAGGAAAAGCACTGTCACACAATGTTCCTATTTTCCCTAATTGATAGTAGATCCTTTTGGTACAAAGAAGAGCATAGAACACAGTCAATGCAATGAATGATAGAGAGACACTGTCTGTCTGCATGTATAGTCTCCATCATGCCTCCTACAGAGTAACCTACTTTGTTGCCCACCCAACATGAGAGCATGACTGAGTATGCATGTGGCCAGGCACACACAACACTCTACATAGCAACATATATGCTGTGTTGTTATGCTGGATTAGGCTGGAATTTTCTGGTTGAAATCACTTTCAGTTGCTAGAGTCATTGGTATTGGATCATTCCGTTTGAAGAGATGTGTACAAAAACCTTGATTTCTTTTTTTTTTTCAAAATAGAATCTTTCCAAAGAAAATCAATGTAGCCAGGAGATACAGAACTTGGGCTGAGAACTTATTAAGAAGAGAAGAAAGCCCAAGGAGGTTTAAAGTAAGATTTGAAATTCCTTGGAAAGACAAAAAAAGGACTAGGTATTCTTAACAACACCCCTCTAGGCATTTTCTAATGGAATAGTCCCTGGCAAATGCATTGAAAAAGATTGTAGTGTGATTGGAAGCTGTTGCACTCTGAAATGGCTTTAACCCCCTATTTCAAAATGGGTTCGTCCAACTCAGCCATTTGTTACAGCTTGTGAGGAACGTGCCATTGTGAACAAAGGGGTGATCAGACAGAATAAAGTACCAAGAGGATGGTACCTGGTGAGCCTCGGCGGCCACGCCTTCCAGGTTTCCCTGGTAACCAAAGAACACAAAAAACTCAGTCCTCAACAACAGAAAACTACATCCTCCTATCAAACTTTTCCATATGTAAGTTGCTATGAAAGTCTTTGAAATTGCAACTATCATGTGGTACAAGTACCAGCTTTGAAAGTAAAATACTCAGTGATCGAATGAAATATTTGATGTAATGATAATGTCTTTTTGTGTTGTCATAGCTTGATATGATTTTTGAATATGAATAAACATAAAAGAGTTGTATGCCTTGTATGTAGTGTGTTATGAAAACTTAGGAAACAGGGAAATGCATATACCTGTATCTCCCTTAGGGCCAGGTGGTCCTAAAAAAAAGAAATAAAACACAATTCAGTCATCAACATTTAAAAAAGAACAGAAACTAACGAAAATCTCTGCAAAAGGAAAACATGTCATTAGATGCAGCAAGCAAAAGTGAAAACTGACGAGCGTTCGTGCAATTAAAGAAAAAACCTAGTCTCTAACAGACTAACTACGCTGGCTGGCTATACATGTATATAGGAGAATATTTGCCAGGGGAGTTTGGCCGCCTTGTAGGTTTGACCAAAACGTTTGAACCCCTTCGGTGGGAAAGAAACTACCTCCCCGCGGCCGGACTTCCTTGGCCAATTTTACCCTTTTTTGCCGAATTCTACGATACGTATTCCCGTAGAAAGGCCTGGTGGAGGCTATAAAAACGTACCTGGGCAGCCTTTCTTACACCGGCGATTCCTCCTCCTTCCAGACCCCTCGGTAGGCGGTTCGACTCCGGCCGATCTCTTCATAATCCCATCCCCTTCTTCTTCCTTCAAGTAAAACACAAGTCGACAAACTCTGAGGACTCTGGCTTTCCCTCCAACCATGCATACATATGCGATATCTAGCCTCCGTAGCCGGCTTATAGAACTGGGGGTTTGGTCTTTGGCTGTTTTCTGATTAGCCCAGTTCTAAAAAAACAACCAGGCCGGCTATGTTGTCTATATGCAATCAGTAAATAGCACATAAAAGCTCCCAAAGACCATGAAGACCCCCAAACCCCCAGTTTTTTGGGCATGCTATGCAGGCTAGGCTTTCCCTCTATGCACACAAATGCGATATAGAGGCTAGCAGGTTACGGCGCATAAGGTTAAGGGCATAATATTAAAAAAGAGAAGAAAAAGAAACGAACGTGGAAGATGTAATTGATGTCCTTGACAAGTCTGGTTTTCTCCGAAAACGCCGTTCCGAAACTTTCATTCTTTCGAAACCGAGTTCTTAGAACAAGGTTTCGGAACCGGGTTTAATAAAGGCCTGGAGCAACCCTCGAGTAACATAATTTGTAACTCGAAGGGGCGTGACCGAAGTAATTTTACTCAACATGGCAGCAGCAAATTCTACCGGTAAGAAATACTTTCATTTCTTTTCACTGCAGTTTAGAGATCCAGGCTCTGGTTTTTGTTAGAGACCTTTCAGACAGGCTACCGCGCAACTGTGCGACGGAAAACGTCTAGCGGATTATGTAAATAAGATTCCAGATGGGCCGCAGTGGGACTTGGCTTCACTTTTTACATGTTCCAAATGTCACATGGCCCTTCCTTTCCCACTTTACTTGTAATCCTCTGTCTAGCAGTGAAGAAAATTTATGCTGTATGTGTGAATCTGATAGGAGACAAAGTTCACAGTAAAAGTAAACATGCAAGCTCACCTCCTCTGCATGTTCTTCGCTATCTGCGTCCGACATCGCTCCAAACTGAAAGTCGTCTGCGGCCGGTTCGCTGTTCCCGTTCCCGCGCTGCGAAGCCCAGGGGGGCGCCACGTCGGGCCGGCGGTCGGGGGAGGGTCCGGCCGGCGCGTCGGGCGGGAAGCAGCCGCGGCGAACCTCCCCAAGCTGCCGGTCGAACTCGTGCCGGACGTACACGACGTACACCGTGGCGCAGGCGACCCACAGAAGCGAGAAAATGGCGAGGCAGGCGCCGA
>NW_017804442.1:610574-631697 GCF_001625305.1 Branchiostoma belcheri
CATGGGCGCAGCGGCATGGGTCCGCCATCCCGACGGCTGTATCCAACTGTCCGGGGCACCCTCCCGGCTTCCTGGCTACGCTAACTTGAGCTACGGTCATTGCAAAACTGGTAGACTAGGCAAGCTAGGGGAAAGAGTGGACGCTCTACGCCATATGCCAACTTCGACCAGCAGGGACCGTAAGTTTTGGGACGGCGAAGTGTCACCGCGAGGAGCTAGTCGTGTTTGTGTTTTGATTATGCACGAGTTTCTGGCGGGAGACCAAGTGACCCGTGTAGCCACGCCCTCACACGTCAATCAAAACTTTCCTGGAACGCGATTGGTCAGGAGAGCGAAATTTTCTCGGAAGGAGTAAGGGGGTCGAGCAATGGAGTTTGTTAACTCCTCCCCTTTGGTGCAGGGTAGGTTTTGTTGCACGGAGGTCTTGCTATGGCCAATCGCTGCAAAGTGCCCGCCAGCTTGCATGTCAACAGACAGACGTTCAATTTAGATTCCAGACCTATGGAACTTTGACCTGTTACATCAGCTCTATCATATACCTGTCATACCTGACAGAAAAGAAAGTGTTGTCTTCTTCTTTTCTTCATCTTTTAGTGCTACTTTTTCAAAGCATTGCTACAAATTAGAATCAAAAGCATGGAGTGACAACTATAGTTCTGAAATGTTGCAATCGGTTCTGTTACTCCCGGCAGTTAACTGGGTCGTTATATGATACTGTACAGGCAAGGACGTTCAATTCAAAAGGGGTCTCCTTGGTCTAAGGACGTTTTACCTTAGCCAAGGTCTTGTTTTTCGTGCCCTTTGTTTATCTATGGGTGGCCTTAAGGTTGACTTTGTATGTGGCCAGACGACAACTTGTTTTGAAAGTTCTAAGTCTCTCGTGTCGATCTATGAACCACAGACAGACATTTCCAGACTCCCCTGAGGGCGTCTGGCTTTTTAAAAGGTCTGGTAAATTAATGCCTTGGAGCTGTCGTATCGCTAAACAATGACAGTGAAAACCCGACAAGTAAACCTAGATCAGTCGTCCAAAATAATGAGAAGACCCGGTGAAACGACGCTGTTTATATTGTGTACAGTTTGCTTTTATATTATCATCGCCCACAGTAGTCTATTAAACAGGGAATGGGATTTTCCCCCCATGCTCAACATGAATATCCAAGCAGATGTTGAGACAAGATTTTGTGTCCAGTAGTGAGGCTTGTAAGAGCAGCGCACTCCACTCAACACAACACAGATACACATTCACTCTGTCAACCCATCTAACCGTGTTTGATCACTCTGCACACATACTAGTACTTAGAAGTGTGTGTACGTGTGTATGTGTGTGCGTGTGTATATATGTGTGTGTGTGTGTGTGTGTGGGCATGTGACTGTGTGTGTGTGTGTGTGTGTGTGCGCGCGTGTGTGTGTGTCTGTGTGTGTGTGTGTGATTGCGTGGTTAGTGCATGTGCTATGTAGTCATAAACTTACATTAAGACGAAAAACAACGCAATGTCAAGCCATACCTCATTCTTGTGCCATTCCAAATTATCACAAAGCCTCCAACAAGTCCAAGGTTATATCATTCTTCATCCCCAGCGGCCACTCCAGCAATCCAAAACTCCTTGCAAAGCTCTTCACGGACCTTGCTTGACCTCCACATCAAACCGTTCTTGTTCCATCTCTTCCCACCAGATTCACCAGATTTTAGCATTGTATGCCTTAGAGGAATATTCTTTACTAGATCAAATGGTTTAGTACATAAACAAATTCGAGTCGACTACACTGTCTACAGTTTCTTACAAATTAATAGGTGTCCATTTATGTGCTACATCGATGAAACTCAAACGAATCGGTAGACGAAATTACACGTTATCTACACACAGTATAAGTTCGATAAACAACAGAAAAAATACACGTTTATCTTACCTTTACCGTAAAGGAATATTTGGAATAGGGATCACATACATACCAGGTCTCTGTGCTCTGACAGAGTTTACCGCCATCGAGCAAAGACGTTCTGTCATCTACAACACAGAATTTTCAGAGAAAATCCAGATTTCTGTCTCTCAAAGTATCGTAACATAAAAGTAAGAGGAAGGAGCCACAAACTCTGACAGAAAACCGCCTCAAATAATATAATTGACAACTTGCAGACGATTTTTAGGACACACGTCTGACCCAGCTCCTTCCATGGCGACGTGTGAGGACTTGTGTCTGAATTTTGACTGAAAACCCCCGTATGTGAGGCAAACGCGGCCTCCTGATTGGTCAGTCGAGCCAGGGGAATCCTCAGGGGCGGGAAATGACTAATTTGGCGGGAAAATCCCCGTCTGGGGGCTTCCCCGGGTTTTGTGGTTTGGGAAATACCCTGATCATATGACTGCGTGAGTCATGCGGGGAAAACCCAAACCTCGCCTACTCAACCTCTCATTTTACACGCTGCAACAATGTCTTGCTGTTTGACTCAAGTCAGTTCTTACCGCTTTCAACAGTAGATCTTTGGCCTTAGAAACAAGTCAAGACCATTTCAGGTAGTATACAGGGGCTATTTCAGTCATACTTGTGTAAGTTTATCTGCAACAGACTATATATTTCAGTATTAGCAGTCAGGATATAAGGTTTGATACAGAGCCTTCTACCTGTGACAAAGACTTCACTAAAGGTAGGTTCTTCATTCTTCAGATGCTAAGTATCACAGTGGAGAAGGTTATAATTCGTAAGACAATTATGTCAGTAGACAGAGTACCACTTGTACATAGTGTAGGCACTGCCACTGTGAGGAGACATTGCATTGTGTGACTGGAATACCGTTGAAATTTGTTTCCTACATGCAGAGCTATCCTGCTTCATGGCTCGTCACTTTGTGACAGAACATTGTACTATGGTAGTATATTGTATATTTAGATACTTCCAGAAGATATACAATATATGAGAAGGGGCACTGGTGCCGAGCCCTCCCCCTCCCCAGCAGTCAATACACTGTGAGGTAGCCATTGGCCTACAAATGTATGATGTGGCAAGTATGCCGAGTGCATGCACTATGACCTTTCTAGGGTGACATGGCGGTTTGCATGCGCCAGGTTCCTGTAATAAGGTTGAGATCGAGAAGATATGTTTCATCGTAGTATATTAGTAGCCTCATGATTTGTACTACATGTAAACGAATCTGTTCAGGCTTTCAAGACAGACACACAAATACACACACACACACCGACACACATAAACACACACACACACACACACATAAACACACACACACACACAGACACATCGGCCACTGACACACACTCACAAACATCATGGCACATGGTAAACACTTCACTCCCCTGGAGAAATAAACAAGCTACAGCTGACAGGTGCAATTTTCCCGGATCTTGGCAGACCCCCAGCTAAGTGCGCTACAAAGTCCTGCTGACTTAACCACACAGGCCCTGAGCAACCCAACTATGTCCACACTTGTACCAGGCATGTCACACTTTGCCTGACGGGGCATTCACCTGGCCATGTGCCTTGAGCTGTCACAGGTATGTTGTCAACAGGCTAACACAATGAGAAAGGGTCAATATTGACACCAAAGTCATGCGATATGCTCCCCCCACGGTCACTATTGTGTGTGTCAAACAACCACCATCGGATAGCCTGGTTACCGTTCTCCACAGGCCGGCTTAGGGCTAGAGCTGTTTTACCGGCCCGGGTACTACTATATACTACTACTACTACTACTACTACTACTACCACTACTACTACTTCTACTACTACTACTGCTTCTACTACTACTACTTTTACTACTACTACAGTACTGCTATATACTTACTACTATATACTACTAATACTACTACTACTACTGCTTCTACTACTACTACTACTATTACTACTACAGGACTGCTATATACTTACTACTTGCTATATACTACTACTATAATAGTAGTACTTACACAGCAATAAAGCACTTGTTCCTCCAACCCTTGTACCTCAGTTATCTAACCTAGTGCATTTGGCCCATGTAGGGCATGAATGTGCAATAAAGTTGATCGTCATTGACATTGTCATTATGAAAAGCATAGGTCTCGCCAGGCCAGTTCAGACCGTATCAGAAGTACCTGCGTACCTGAAAATTTACCTGCACTAACCTGTATACACAGGTGGTACATTGTATTTTGAGCCGTGGAGTTACGTAACTGTTTTGTCCAGTCCACGAGTACAAATTCAGGGTGCGTAACGTATTTTGAAAGCACAAAGGTCTTCTCAAGGATGGCACATGACACGTTAGGCACACACTCTACAAAAGACTTCGTTTCAGAAACGAAAACAACTTTTAAAATTATCTAAAAAGGGCCACAAAATAGTCAAATAGCGATCAACCTATATTTCACCTATAATGTACTTTTTGCCCGTTGGACCCTAAGTTTATAACCTCTATCGGTTAGATTGACAGGTGAATGTTTTTGCTATGTTAAAAAAACAAACACAAACATAACCCAAACGATGTCAAGGCCATTGGTTATCACTGAAGCACGCGCGTGTTTCCTTTATGTAAATACTACATTTATTTACTAATAAATCAATAGATAGGAAAAGATAACATACAAGGGAAAACATGTCAGTTACTGTTTATTAAAGTTGAAAGGGTGCCCTGTACAGTTACCACTTGATGCCTACTCTGACCTATGCATAGCTGGTTAGAACTTCCTTTGTTAGAAAAGAACACTAAACATTCCGTTACTAGACGATTTAGAAGTTACTAGACGATTTAGAAGTTTGAATTTGCAGCCATCAATGCCTAGTAATATGTCTTGGTCAACAATCAACGTGTTATAACAGATCTTTATGTACAAATAGTATCCAGTTCTAGATATCTATATATACAGTACGCTAATGTGTACTTTGCCCAGAATGGCAGGCGTCCAAACAGTACGAACTGTACAAAACAAAACGAGAAAGTAAATGAACAATGTTTCATACTTCACACACTACTAAATATTGCGCTACATTCATTTTTAAAAGTTTGGTATAAATGTTTTTTAGTGAGGAAATTGCACACAATCAGGTAATAGATGTTACCTATGTACAGTGAAAAAGTTTAGTTCCACTGGCAGTGGTTATAGCTGGTCGCTATTTTATGTACGCTAAAAGTGGGGACTAAATGACCCAATACATACATGTAGGAAAAGCCTGTGCTACACAATCTCAAGGTGTCAGGGGCTGATTGGGCCCCCTCCTTGAAATCCTGTAGCCATCATATATACACCTCTAACTCACATGACTTAAGAGAACCATTCCCATTCCCAGAACTATCAATAGGCTATACTCGAGAGCATTCCCCACACCATTCATAGTCTCCACCAGACTCCTTTGCACTGGACTCTCTATGGCCGGCCAAATCCCCTGGCCAGCTACATTCTTTTTAGGCCAATTTATCCCGCCTGCAAAGGAGTCTGTAGGAGACTACACCATTTATCCCGGAATAGCTTTTGACGCTGCAGTTAGTATTACACATGTTTATAGTACAAAACATGCAAACTAGTTTTGAGGGAGATCCGCCACTTTGATGAGCCCCAGGTACGTTGTATCGTGGAACAGCAGAGCGTACATGTTCTCAGCGCCCCGCACCTCGATCCTGGCCCCGGCCTGAAAGACCAAATGATACCAAAAAAGTCTGTAAAACACATACAAATATCGGAAGTGTACATACAATATAGTCACTTGAAGTTTGTTCCAATCATGATGACTGGAAATTGAACTTGTACGGCCTTCTAAAAGTGACTTTTTGGAATCTCTCCAGCAAGCTGACATCACTGGGTGACATCAGCTCAGGAAAAAGTACAGACATGCAAAAGTCAAATGTAGAGATGCAAATCGCCTGCCAGGACTGGCTTATGCTGACTTTTCCAAGGCAGGACATTAAAATTTCGAATGTAGCAGGAGAACCGTGCATATTTATTGTAAATGTTTCTGTTAGCCAGGTAATACTAGTTATGTCAATTACAATCAGCTAAAGTCATATTTTGGTGTCATGAGTAGCCTCCGTAGCAGGCTTATAGAACTGGGGGTTTGGTGGTCTTCGGCTGTTTTCTGATTAGCCTCCGTAGCAGGCTTATAGAACTGGGGGTTTGGTGGTCTTCGGCTGTTTTCTGATTAGCCTCCGTAGCAGGCTTATAGAACTGGGGGTTTGGTGGTCTTCGGCTGTTTTCTGATTAGTCCAGTTCTAACGGGCCAATTCAACCAGGTCGGCTATGTTATCTGTATGAGATCAGAAAATACCACATAAAAGACCCTGAAGACCCCCCAAACCCCCAGTTTTTGGCATGCTATGGAGGCTATGTGATGAGCACCTGAAGCGGGGCCAGTCCCGCCACGTAGCACGTCTTGTATCGCCCCGTGACGCCGTCCGTGACGTTCTCCACGCTCTCGTTGCACGTCAGGTACATGCTGCCGTCCACGTACACCGTGTGCGACACCAGGTGGTGCTTCTCGTAGAACACAATCTGAGGGAACGGAAAAAAAGATGAAAACGAAAATGCAAGTTAATCAGTGACTGTTTTGAAAGGTAGCAAAACACATCAAGGAGTGACCTAGTCTCACGAGAAGACTAGGTCGAGACTCATTCATTCATGATCACTCTCACCCGCTCAATCTATCAAGCTCACTCACTCACTCACTCACTGACTCACTCACTCACTGACTCACTCACTCACTCACTCACTCACTCACTCACTCACTCACTCACTCACTCACTCACTCACTCACTCACTCACTCACTCACTCGCTCGCTCGCTCATCCGAGACTCATCTAAACGATAAAGCTATATAGAACTGCCCCCCTTCATATTATGTATGTATCGTATTTTATAGCATTGTTTCAGTGTACTCGTTGGATAGTTATAAGACTTGCCCACCTGACTGTATATGAAGTACACTCCGGATTTCTCCACGGTGATTTCCCCGCTACTCGCCACGTGAAAGTCTTCCTTGTTTGCCCAGTCTGCCAGGATCCAGTTGTTCAGGGTGGCTGGGGAATGCATAGAGAAAGTTGACATATCCATATTAATACTATCTTCTGTTTGTTATTTATGTGCTCTAACAGGTTTTTACGTCACCCCATGGGAGAGCGAAGTGTCGTTTGTCCTAGCCAGTCTAAATGTCCCTCTTTTCTCTCTGATTCTGAATTCTAATATACAAAGTACATCGTTTCATACATTTAGTACCGCTACTTTTGTCTGTGGGATTAGAAGGGTCGCAAAGCAGTATGGGTAATGGGATGAAGTCTGCCATCCCTGCTAGCCTCTACTAGACTTCGGGAGGCGGCTGGCAAAATGTTTTCTCCCCGCAGACCAACTCCCCTGGCATGTTATCTCTCTATTTGGCCGATTTCTACTCTTTGCAGCCGCCTCCCGAAGCCTGGTAGAGGCTATTGTTTTTCTGTCTTGGAAGACTTCTGACACAAGATGGCGGCCCTTACCGGACTCCAGCTCTCCCCTGCCGCCGCTGCTCTTGAAGTGGGCGAAGGTGGAGGAGAAGTTCCCGGCCGGGCCGGGCGGGCCTCGCGATCCGGGTGGGCCTGGGGGGCCAACGTCGCCTTTCCTACCTGTAAAAAAACAACACTCTTTTAGTGACCGAGTGTAGATGCCACGTGACAAGTCTCACTGGGTCAGTCTATTGAAGAAGACCAGAGTGACTGGTCGAAAGGTCTATAGGTGAGAATTCTTTTGTATTGGGAAATATTTTGCGACTGGAGATTTGATATGACCGGAGGTGAAACTGAAAGGTTTCAGAATCTGGCAGGCAGACAGTCGACTTATGTGGGCATTAAGGAATTAAACCAAGGACTACATACTTCCAGGAGATCTGAAACCACTGATTTCTAGTTTCATTTTTCGTTTTCTTCCAAGTCTTGAATTTTTTTACCTTTGCAATTTTTCGGGCACCTGTCTTTCTTCTTTCCTCTTCGCCCCTCCCTGTCCTTCTTGTGTCTCCTCTTCGGCGCTTCGGTCGGTCCTGCTGCGCCTCTTTTACGGACGATGTGGACCTGATAACAGAATGGATGCTTTAGTTTATAGAAACAATGTACGGTACCCGCCATGAAAAATGGCAATTCAGATGTCCCCCATATCGGTCCTTTCCATCCCCCAAAGAGCTCCATGTCAACACTAAACAGTTTTCAGTGCCAATGAAGTGCCAATGAAAAGGCATGAACAATGTCCACATGTATGTTTAATTCTGTACTAAGCCTTACGCATTCCAGCACGTCTTTTGGCATATTTTTCACTCCTTCGAAATCTCATTAACCTTTTACTAAATGACCTGCATCCTTTCTCCATACTCCTTCGAATTCCCGCAGTACCTGTCATAAACGCTAGAAAGTCCGGCAATGAGTGGAGGGTAGATTTGTCTCATAGTATGGTGGTTGTTATATTTTACGTTATTCTGTTATCCTTGTATCCTATGTATCATGTTACTCAGTATGATGTACATGTAACATCACACTCTGTTGTATGCATTTAGCCCCATGGGCATGAACATGCAATTAAAGATTCTTCCGTATAAGGCTATATACGTATTGTTATATAACTGTATACGTAGATACCGTATGCTGTACCTTGTATAGACATTACCCTAAGCACGTTCCTATAGCGTGTGCCCGTGAACCAGGTAAACAAGGTGTGCTCAGGTACAAAGGTAACCGTACGTCGTGACGCAATCGACTTTGTTCCACCGTACGCACACCTTTGACATGTATCAGGTGTCACAACACTGCCACATTTCGCAACGCTCTGTCTGCAAATGTGACGAATAATGAAAATAGCGCGCGACATTTTGGCTCTTTGCCAAGGATACAATACCACCACCCAGACATACCTGTCCTGTTGGACTCACCTGTCTATTGTTGTTGTGTTGCTGCAGGTGGGCCGAGCCGTCTGGTGGAGACGCCGTCGGTGTGGCGATAGGCGCTGCGCCGTCTGTCTGCACTGTGCATGCGCGTCGCAGCTCCCGTAGCTCTCTGTCCATCTGCCCAACCCGGCAAAACAGCCCCGCACAGGCGACCGTCAGCAGAACAAAAGCCGCACAAACTGCGCCATTGAACAGGCCCTGGAACGTCAGGGGGCGAGCGCGGGTCGGTTTCGCGCTCTCGCCCGCCAAACCTTCCTCCCCTCGCTGCCCGTTTAACGCTACCGGCTTCATTTTCGGCGTCTTTATACGACCAAAAGAAGCGCGAAGTCGTGCAGGGGCAGCTGCTCTACGGAGGTTTCATGAAGGGGCGACCCGCAGACTGACTGTAAGGTCCCGCAGTCCGCAATGCCCGCAACACTAGTTGGCGACAAAGTGCACGCAGTCGCGATGCACCCCGGGAAGTTTTCACAGAACGAAACTGACCGATACAGACTTCGGGCCAACGGTCAAGACGTTCCGTTGTCATGGCAACGGCCTTAGAGCACTTAAGCGTAGCCATTCTTCATTTCTTAGTAGGCGGTTTCAAGGAAAAGAGACTAAACTGTAGACGGATGGTACCACACTTTCTCTCACAACATACAGACTTCATTGACACCGAGGTCAACAACAGTGACATTTTTAATTTATTGAAAACGTCTGATATACAAAACAGCGTTAAGACCAGCGAAAACTGTACAGCAAAGGGGAGTGGCTTCTTTACTTTTGCCTTTTGAGACATAAAGGAAACCTGTAACTCCCTTCCCCCGTGACCAATTTTACTTTCACTTTCATTACAAGTACGCGGTTCAGAGTTCAATTCCCCTCACCTCCAAGTAGAGACCAGGACATCAGTCAGAAAGACGCATAGCACCAAAAAGACAGTAGAAATCGTTTTAAAAAGAACTCCTAGAGTACGGACATTCCCCTTCTCTCTAATTCAATGATAAACCATTACATGTATATCTCTAGCCTGGTTAACATTCTCCATGGGTCGGCTTAGGAGTGGTTTACCGACCCCACTCCTTCTGAGCACAAGTCTTTCCACCAGCTTATCTAAATTCCTTTCTAGCTGGCATTTCTGCTTACTGCCGTCTTTTCCTAATCCTAGCGCTAATACAACACTCCCACCACTGTAGAGAGACAGGAGCGCCTACGTACAATGGACTGGCTACTAAGCTATTATATCCCCAGTTTAAGTAACCTTCAGTGGTCTGTCTACCAGACTACTACAACATGCACTAGTAGTACTACTAATATATCCCTAATCTCCAAGCAGATACCTTTCGGTGGCAGTATCAAATTGGCCAGGCAGTATCCATTAGCCAGAGAAGGTCACCGGCCATCGACGGGTGGGATTAGCGACAAAAAACGGCCATACATAAAAAGTTAACGATCATTCCCCCACAACCTCTGCTTGGAGAGTACTATATCCCCAGTTTGAGTAATCCGAAGCATGGAGGTAAAAAGAGACCGTAAGTATAGTCCGGTGACGCTTTAACGTCTCCCCGGCCACCGACGGGTGGGATTAGCGACAAAAAACGGCCATACATAAAAAGTTAACGATCATTCCCCCACAACCTCTGCTTGGAGAGTACTATATCCCCAGTTTGAGTAATCCGAAGTAAGTATAATCCGGTGACGCCATGACGTCTCCCCAGGCTTCTACCGTGATGCGATCATTCCGGTCCAGCCTCCTGATCCCCGCCGCGAAACAAGCCCGTGTCCCCCTCCCGGCCGCGCCCTGCCCGGGACCGGCGCACGTCAGGACAGGCGTCGGGGGCCGGTCGCCTCTCCCTCCGAGCAGCACCCGGGACCGCGCGGCGCCCTTACCGTCCTCAAAAGTCACCTGGGGTGGAGGGAAGAACAGAAGTCTCCGGTATGAGTCTTTTTACATTGAGAGTGATATTGTCTTCTTTGCCCAGATAACTTTATTTGATTACTGCTAGTATACAGACTAGCTCCTCGGCTCCAGGGCTAGTTTGGGTGCCAGACTGTTGCCAGGACCTGTATACAGGCTAGGTCCTCGGTTCCAGGGCTAGCCTGGGTACCAGACTGCTGCCAGGGCCTGTATACAGACTAGCGCCTCTGCTCCAGGGCTAGCCTGGGTGCCAGATTGTTGTCAGGGCCAGCATATAGGCTAGCTCGTCGGCTCCAGGGTCAACATCTATCCCAAGGGAATCTTACCACAGAAGCCTCCCAGTGTGAGAAGTTGGTCTATGTACTGGCCCTGATAGCAGCTTGGCATCCAGGCTTGAGAGAGGAGGCAGGGCTGTCCAACGTTACAAGTACCTGTGCGTATATCCAGTAGACTCCCGGCTCCTTCACCCTGACCTGGCCGTTCTTCAGCACGAACCAGCAGCCTTCAGGAGCGAACCAATCAGACGGCTGCCACAACCGCACTAAGGGGAGATAGAGATGGAACAGGGTTTTATACACTGTGGTTGTATAGTCTTTGTGTTGAACAATGTGTTTCTATGCACTGTATTGTTGCTGTACAGTACTAGTCTGTGTTCAACATCGTGTAAAATAAAAACGTTACACATGCACTCATAAACACACGCACGCATGCACACGCACACACATGTACGAACACACACACACATACGTACGTTCGTACAGTGTACACAAGAACACACGTACACACACACATAAACACAAACATTCCCTTCCTGTCATCCTCTCCCACTCTCTCTCTCACATCAAGTTTTCTGTACATTTGTTGGGACAGCCTTAACTTATATCAGATACCACTGTGCCCCCACAGCTCATTGTGGTTTACGTTGACACCTGCATGACGACATGCTCACCTGTTCCGGCGACATTGACGACAGAGTACTCCGCGGTCTCGTAATGAACGTGAGGCTGGGCCTTCTGTCTCCGGCCTGGTGGAAGAAAGGGCGGGACAACCAGTTAAAGTAAAAATGGATTTCAACTAGAAAGGTAACATTTGCAAAGCAAAAGCATAATGTTTACCTTCACATGGTCCAGCCTAACAAACGACTGCTCTCTTTATTGTTACTCAAACACATTAATACATATGTGTTGAGCTGCCACTCTAGATCTGTCCTGCTGCAAAATGTAACCCAACACCACAGGCTATCTGCTACAATACCAGTTATCATGGTCACAGACGTCTAATACAGGTCATTCACTTTATTTGTTTGGTGAAGAAGAGGAAGAAGAAAGAGCAAAAACAGTATGTTTTCCTTCTGCAAAGGTGACCATAAATATAAGACGCCAGAAAAGACGATACTTTCAGGACGTGACGTCACACCTTTCCTCCTGCACCGCCGCCGTCTGGACCCTGTCTCCATCCCCGCGTCCCTGCGATGCATTCTGGGAGTCACGTGATGGAGAGATGAGTTGGACGTTCGATAGTCGTGGACGTCATTGGCCATATTTGGGTAAATGTCTTCCTCGTATTCGTCTATAAAAATAAAGAACATAATGATAGTAATATGCAATAGGGTTGTTGATGGTAATCTAGATGATAGAACAAGTATAATAATATTGTACAGGCTTGGACAATATTGACATTACTAACAGGTTGGGACGCCATTTTCTACATTTCAAGGTCACCACATTGGAACACTCAAGGACATTATATAGAGGACCTGAAATCTAACTTGTAACTACTGGATGTAAAGTCAAGTCGCACATCTCGACTGAAAGAAACAGGCATTGCTTTATACCACGGTAAATGTATTTCTGTAACAACGTATGTATTAGTAGAGAAAAAAAAACTTTTTTCCAAGTTTGCATTGTTTCCATCTCACCTGTAGGATACACACGACTTGTTGGCACTGCGCCAAGTGAACTTTGACCCGTACGTTGCTCACCTCCAGTCTTCCCATCCGAAAACACCTTTGGCGGGAAAAACATAAACAAATCTCCAAGCAGATGTTGGGAGGGAAAATTATAACATATTCTCGTTGTCACGTTTTTCACTACAGCCATCGAGTAAAAAATGGAGCAGCCAGATAAGTTACGATTTTCCCTCTAACATCTGCTTGGATATTAGTGCAGTATACTCATAAAACTGTGATTGTTAAGATACGGATGGTTTGGCATTCATCCATGTTCTATTCTTGGCATATAACCGTGGGAATATTCAATTTAATTTACAGTTCGCTGGTGCATAAAAAGTTTCGATCCCCTGTTACACAACTGTTGTCCCAGTGCCAAATCATCATGATGCATGTATCTGTAACATATCAACGCCTGTATTTATCTCCTATTTAACTTTAACAACGCAGAGCTTGTGGTAAGTTTTACACGATTACTGCTCGCTAATGATAGGGGTTGGAATCTTTTGTGGGCAACTTAAACTCTCAGTCCCATGTGCAACAACAACCACACCCTCTAAGTACATAGCACAACTGTTAAGCCTTAGCTAGTCAAGGCCTGTTATTGGACATTATTAAAAGCTTTTGTCGGGGTTTCTAGTTTGTCGGCTTTTCTTTCGAATTCGGTATCCTTGCCTAATGACCATAGCCCCCTTCCCCCCCCCCGTCAACCAGAAGATATTATAATCAAGTCAAATTTATTGCACAACAATATTGTAACAGGCACAATGTATGGCAAGCTCTTCGGAGTTACTAAATATCTAGCTGATATCATTGCATTGAAGAAAATAACGCAATTGTTCGCCTACTTACGACACGGCAACATTGTCATAGAACAGACACTGCCGTGGACATGGATATATTAGGCTTTTCAGTAACAAGGCAGCTTGAATTCGCAGGACACACGCACGGCTATATCATATATCCCAAAAGCGTATGTTGGTGTGTCGTTATGTTCTTATGCACTCTACCATTCCCTGGAAGAATAGCTGTCACCTATGGGTGGGAAGCTAAAAGGAGAGTTGTTCTGCAATGAACCACAATACACGCCCTCAGTTTGTGACCGTGCTTACAATGTTGCATACCGTCTGTTCCCGCCATGTTTCCTCCGGTTCGGCACACCGACATTTGGCCAGCTCCGTCTGTAGCTGAACAATCCTGACGTACGTCCAACACGAGAAACACAGACACACCAGCACACACACCGGTACCACACACGACACTACAGCAGCTAACCTGCCACCAGACTCACACTGGCGACAACTACACGAAGAACCGCTGGTATCGGTACCACTAGCATAAGAGACTTTCTCGCTTGGTGGCGACATGTTAAACAGACAAGCTACGGCCTCGCCTGTACAGAGCAGACAGCTGGGGCTGTGTGTATGTTATGTAGCCGTCTGTATTGCTACCTTGAGTTTGATTATTGTGGCAGAGCGTTCTTGTGTGCAAAGAACAACCACCTGATACTTGTAGCAGACTCTAGTAACACCCCTGTAGCTTATCCTCCACTGTAGCCGGTACTACATACACGGATACAATGTTATAATGTTGCACTTTTCTTGTTGGCCACCTGTAAGGAGTAACTGACCTTGCGAAAGTTTAAGTGCTTTTGTCGTATCAATAAACTTTGTGTTTGTAGATAAGTAGAGACTGGGCCCGTGTGTAGGCTGTGTACGTGTCGACTTCACACTGTCAAGGCTCCTACCACCTACCACAGACTATTGTTCCCAGTTGTTATTGTGAACCACAGACAGGACCGAGGTGGTAATTGTTTGTTTGGGTTTTCCTGTCCGACTGTGACGACTGTCTATGGCGAATTAACTCTGGTTCAATGTCAGAATACTAAGCAGAAGGAAACCATGACCTAAGAAACCTTGTTGTGATAGGGGACTAGTCGAACATAAAAAAACTAACCGACTCTATCAACGTATGTACCCCTCCATCTCTCTATTCATTCTATCCCTTCTTTCTATGATTTCTCTACCCCCACTCCCTGGAATAGAAGATATGTTCAGTGTGAACACCTCTTATAAGCTTTGCTTTTTCAAAAGTCCACACAAAACATCACAACGAACCAGACGTACGACACTAGTGCTAGGTACGATCTTGCGAATCGTCCATAACCCACTGTTCACGGTGCTTACAGTGCCGAGGATGACCTTGACCCCATTCGAGGTCTGTTGTGGCAAGGACGTCTTTTGTGGTGAAAGATGATACCTGTGTGGATCACGTGATCCTCCAAGACTTCTCGGGCGTAACTCTCAGTCTCAGTAGACCTCACAAAGCACGCACGCACAGACAGACACATACGAGATGCGAATACGGCTCGAGTAAATTATACTGTAGACAACGAGCTTTTAAAGTTTTTACCTTACTGGTACATGAAATTAGACACTTTGAGTAATCAAGAGTATCCACGATAGTCTACCTTAATTCAGAATAAAACGATAGTGATAAAAGTGATTGCTATGTCTGTTTGCGTCATATCTCCACACCACGTTCCAACATGGCGGCCAGACCGGTAAAATGGCCGCCAGCATGTTTCACTTATGACTTTAATATCTTCACCATAGAGGCGAATTCTTAACAACTCGTCCCAAGGCTATACTTCTAACACTGTCCAAAGTATGGGACAAGAGATGACAAGGAAATCTACACCCACCTGAGCAGTTTTAAGACGACAGAAGTCACCTGTGTATTTTTTGAGAACTTATTTCCGGGTTCATAACCCTAGAGGATCAACCAGCCGCCAGGTAAACATTCTTCTGTACCACTCGTGCATGGACAGCAAACATCACTCACTGTCAGGAGTTGGCATATCTTGCTTTCAGCAGCCAATATGTCTTCTTCAACCAGACATTCCGTAAGAAATGTAGTATTTAGAGATGCAATCCCTTTATTAAAAAAGAGGAATAAGTATTAGCGGTATATCTAATATGAGTATGATGTACTGTAAACATGATGTCAAATTGATTTCTTACATTGCATGTGTTATAGTGGTGGGTGAGGTAAGATGTGATACTTGAAGATATGGCTAAGGGTGGGCTCTGTAATAACTGTAATGTCGTCCACTTATGACAACGTTTCTTAAATCGGCTAGTAATAACTTTATTTGTTTGTCTTGGACTTGAACCATCTTCTACAAAAGCCCCCAAAACAGTTTTAAAATATACCATTGCTACAGCACAACTACACGTACCCTATACATTAACATGCCATGCACTATGGCGGGGTAATATTTCGCATTAAACAAGACGACAATAGACCACTGACAGCCCAATGCACGGTCAGGTGAGTCAGGCTTGTCCAACAAAGCAGGTATACAGGTGTTTCCTGTACCGGTTCTAACCTGTTTCACAACTCCTTCACACCTGTGGTCAGTCTCACCTGCGGGTATCCATGGCAACCAGTATCGATCCAGCCTTTCCTGGAATTTTAGAATCCTTACAGGAAAACACGTAACCCGATATCACAGTTCGATCTAATGGCTAAGTGGTCAGCAGGTATACGTAAGGCGACGTAGGCGCACCGCTGACTTCTAACTCAGCAAACTCAGCTATCCTACGGAAGTTCCATGTGTTACTCACAGGGTTATACTTTAGAAGGTATTAGAAGTATAGAGTGTGTGCCAAAGAGGAGTTACCGCAAACCGTTTCTGTACGAGGGTCGTCAGAAGTTGCCGACTGTTTTTCTCCCCAGGAATTTCTTCCGGGTGAACGTCCTGTGGACGCCTGTGTGGGGATACGGTGTTCCATTGACATCTCAGGTACGTGAAGTGATAGAGTGAAGAGTTTCGCACAGGTGTGTCGGCACAACCAGTCCGGATCAGGATAGACACCCAGTATTTTAAAAGTGCAACCATTCATCCTCAAAGCTCCCTGGAACTGGAATGATATTTTGTTTTAAAACTTCTAAATCTAAAAAGTATCGAAAACAAAGTAGGGGCCACCATATAGCTGTTTTCAGAAGTTAGGAATGGACGATTGATTTCTACAATGCGATACATCTAAGTCATATTAAAGAGGACTATTAATGTGAAATCTTATTATTTTCAAAATGAATATTGAGTGACATACTCTACTAGACTACTAGTAAATGATTACTTGTAGATATCATAAGCAAGTTAAAGGGAATGTGTTATGGGTATTCTTGATGTACACTCTAGCCCAAGTTTTTCGTACGTTTAATTAAATTTCAACTGATATCAAAAGACTCAATGAAAGTAAAGGACATACTATACCGCATCCTAACAGTATCATTACCATGGCATCACATCATGTCCACCTGTCCCCCCGTTATTGTACATTTGGTCACGGACTCGCCTTCTGTAAACAAAGTTCCAACATGGCGCTGGCAAAAGTGAAAGTAAACTTACGCTAACTTCTAACACTAATTAAGAACAAACGGAGGCGTAATTTTAAACATTTGAAACGGAGACAAACTTTCGAACGTCTCCAAAGTATAAAATGCAAAGAAAAAAGAAAGTCATACAAACCGTTTCCCTACCATGTACGGTAGAAGTGGCAGGTGCGATTATAGAAGGCTGTACAGGTGTGGTTACCTGGCCAAGGGTGGCGTCTCAACACTTCACATGGTTGGCATGTGACAGACCCTCTCTCTCTCTTCATACTTTCATGCGGGAATAGAAGGGTATAGTTCTTCTGGCCTCTTGTTTTTTCTTCTTCATATATGACCGGCATAGCTCTTCTCCTGGCCAACTGTATTTTCTTCCAGAGTGATAATTTCTTCCTGAGAATGGAAACTGTGGGTCTGCATCCTCACATCTATGGATATATTTCAAGGTCACCACCAGGTGAGACAGCCGGTGCATGTGGGCTTCTTTGCCTCAAACAGCTGTAAAATGATGCAAAGAAAAATATGATTTCAAGACGATCCGTATACTCGCATTCTTTAGCTGAGAAGCACGAAAGGCACACCGGAGGTGCTAAACATGCATGCACATAGTAGGTAAACAAATGCAGGATATAGAGGATTGGAGGGTACACTTTCTCCGCATCCTCTCTCCACACACGCCGTGGACCACGTGTATTTTGGACACTGATGTTTGAATGGGGAACTACCAATTGGATCTTAGGATTCTCTGTCACCATGGAAACCAGTAACCACAGCCTCCAACACCATGGTAACGTATAGGGATGGACCAGCGTTAGTAAATTAACAGGATTAGAATGTTACCAATTATCCTAACTTAGAAGTGTTGGTCATCAAGTACCTACATTTAGGGGTCTGACCAGTGGAAGGGTTACTACATGTGAAAGTGTGATGGCCGGGGATTTTGTCAGGCTAGATGTTTAACCTCCTTGCTATATGTAGATGCCTTTAAATTCGTGAAGGCAGAACAACGTTGCGTGTTGAAAACGAAGCAAACTGGTGTAAACACTATAAACGTTAGAACACGAAAATTTTCACAGATAAATAAAAACAAACAATAGCATATTTCTCCCTCTTTATTTATCCCTTCTTATAAATATTGTACATAACAAAGGCAGTGTTTATAGCTATGTGATGCATAAGTATAAAACAGTAACAAAAAAAATTAAAATTACTCATTGTGACTTAGTCAATACCGTTACCATGTAGGTGACCTTCTATGTGTTACTGCAATACTCCGATACACTGCTTCTCACTGAGAACTGGCTGTACTCAGATTTAGTGAGTGCCCATTAAAACTGATATAAGTAATCGTAGACAAAACCGTTGTTGGATCGAAACACATTGTCATGTTATCAACACAGCTCTGTAAGTAGCATTGTACATGTTTTTGGTACAAGAAAAACTGCAGTAACTTCAGAAAGGTCACCTACAACAAACATTGATATCGAACAGGGAATGGAAGAAATCAACAATATGTTATACTTACTATGTACAGCGAACGATTCGGTCTAAAGACCAAATCTTTGCCCTCCACCGTTATCATAGCTACTATCATATCCATATTTCTCTAATTTACTACTTCATATAATATATATATATACATATGCTATTCTTCCTTGCTTTTGGTACTTAACAATCGGCTGGCAATGACTGCGTTTGCTTTCTGACTTGTGTTCATCAGACAGGCGTCTAAGTACATGCAATGTAATGATTCCTACGTCTGGATGTATATACAAAGAAAACATATACAACAACAAGATACAGATGTGGATATATGGATAAAGTATATAACTTTCACCCAGGTTAAAAAGTCTATTGGCGCCTTGTGGTAAAATCCTTGCACTATAGCTATGTATCCACTTAAATTAATTTAGAGAGCTTAATATATTTTTGCAATTGAAGTGACCAGGACTATTGAATTGTTACTAGTACGTTCATCCTGACGTTCCTCTTTCTTTTTTCTTGTTCTTTTTTTCTTATGCGTCTTGGCTTGTTTTTTTTGGGGGGGGGGGAAAGAGCCCCGTATATTTCTGAAGTTTAAGTGGCCAGAACTAGTGAATTCTTACTAGTACGTTCATCCCGACGTTCTTTTATCTTTCTTCTTGTTACTGTGTCTAACACCACGTCTCTTAGCTGGTTCCGCTATCTTAATCAGACCGAAGAAGGTTGTTTCAGGACTCATGTCCACCACCGCATTTTCCTGCTGAAGTTGCACGAAAATCTTGTCCCCAGCGTCTAACGGAAACACTCCGGCGGTGAAGCACGTGTTATACTTCCTACTCTCGTTCACAGGGCTCTGAATGCACTGCAGGAACGGCTCTTGTTCCCCGGACTCTCTGATGATGTGGCTGATGAAAGCGTGTGTGCCGTCGTAGTAATACACCTGCAAAGGGCGATAAACCACTTTATAAAAGTGTCCATTTCTTTCTACTTTGTAAAACATGTAGTAAAGTGAATTTCATAGGCAAGGCATAGTAGCGAAGGTTAGTACCTCGAATGTGTTAAGTTCGTATGTTTGGTTCTTATGCGTTAGTATAAGTTATTATGGACGAGATTTTAAAAACTGCCTATTCAATACTGTTAAGAAACTAGGCTAGCCCAAACTGATCTGTGCAAATCCAAAAGGATAGAAAATGTCCGAAAAAGCGGTTTGCTTTCAGGATCCTTGATAAAGACTGTAGAGTTTGTTGACAGTATTGGATCTACAGCTGAATCCCTCTCCACAATACCTACACAGTAGGATACCAATACAGTATTTATTTATTCACATATATTTATTGAGTACTGGGCCAAAAGCACAGGTTGCTTATATAACACCTACTAAATATATACAACGAATGTAAAACACATGAACAAAATACATGCATAATTACAAGGTGATACCTGCAGTACCTGACTATAGACGAAGTACAGGCCTGACTCCGTCACTGTGAGCGAACCGTCCTTTGAGTTGAGGCGGAACACATTGCTGTACTCATGGTACTGTTCGTACTCAGGCTCAACCATCCAGTCGGCGGTCTTCCAATGGTTCACGTGTCCATCTGAAAGTTTACCAAAACATAAGTAAACGTGGTCCTCTATATGACACGAACAAAGATGGTGTGGTTTACCAAAATAGATGTTATGATCATAATACAACATGAAGCTGAGACTGAAGCCATGTTTGAGATTGACAGGAAGCCTGTTAATGAAGCTTGCAACAAAGAAAACAAGTTAGTAGTTATTTGACAACTGATCTCTCACCTTTAAACTTGTACCTTCGAGCCGGTCCGAATCGGTCCACGTTTTCTGTTTACGTGTAAATAAAAACAGAAAAAGGGAGAAGTAAGTAGAATGTTTGCTTACTTTCTCTCTTCTGGTCCCTCATGGACAGCAAGACCTCACTCGTGTTAGCCTGAGCGGTTTGTTTCATGATTGGATCAGCATCTGGTAATGTGGAAGGGGGCAATACGGGAAGGGTAGCAAATGATCATTGTGATACAAAACAATGAGAATTTTAGCATGAAAGTCCATCTGTGTTGGTACAAGACATTATGAAATAAAGACAAAGCTTCAATTTCCAACACTAACTACAAAAATTTGGGGTAAGTCCCAAGTCTTTGTAGTTAGTGTTGGAAATTGAAGCTCCCTTCTTTCATAAGCAGAATTTTAGTAAATATAAAAGCATTTCATGACTATAGGAATCAATGTTTTAGTGTTTTGGACAAAGTCTTGCTGATACAGTCATGAGACATCCTAGTCACATCAGAGTACGATGCAACTATATGATAACCCCCTCTATTCTCTAACCAAATGTGCGTTAGTGCAAAAGATAGGACAGTTTTGACTGTGTTAGGAAGATAGGCATAGTATGGACTGCCACTCCTACACTACTACAATGGAGAAGAGTAAATAATTACCGGCCCCAACAGCCACTGCCCCTCCGTCATCTCCGGCATTCCCCTGAATGTGCGCCGCTTTCAGACCG
>NW_017804442.1:631717-639259 GCF_001625305.1 Branchiostoma belcheri
GGTAGTTCTCTGTGTACTAATTGTCTGTTTTTATACCAAATGTTTCTTCTGTTCCTGCAATTAGCCCTTGGGCATGAATTTGCAATAAATCAATTATTATAATCAACGTAAACATTGGGATTCAGGTATCCAAGTGTTCAAAATATTATTGTGTGATAGTACTAGTCTTAGAGTGCCTGCCAAGATTTGTCGTTAAAAAATCAGAAAACTATATACTAGTAGTCTCAGATGTGCCAACATTTAGGTAAGAGTTGTGGGGAAAAAAAAAAGGAATGATACCTTTCTTGCCTTTTCCACCTCTCTTTCCTCCACCTAAGAAAATATAAAAGAATTGTTATAAATAAAATGTCACAAATAATATCATAACACCAAACAAAGTCAAAGAAATGTCTATAATAATGAACAATAATGATTTCTCAGCATTTATATTTTATCACCACATACTTCTTGCTAGCTACTATCTGCTATACTAGTATACTGTCACCTAGTCTCCACCAGACTCCTTTTTGTCGCTGACAATATAGTAGAAATTGCCAAAGGGTGAATGATCTGAAAGAGGAGGGAGAGTTAGTTGGGCAGATAACTTTACAGGACCTCCTCTGGGAAACTATCCAACATTCTTGGCCACTGATTCCTGCTACATTCTCAGCCGCCGAAGGAGCCTGTTGGAGACTAGAGACTAACCTCCACCCCGTTTTGCTCGGCTTAAGGGTGGGTCACCTGCGGGGACAGAGTCGTCCTCATCTCGGGCCTCCTCCGCTTCCTGCCCGATGATTTCTCGCACAACGTCCGGTAGTGCTATGTTAATGTCGAGCGGGGGCAAGTTCCGTTTGTCCCTGCCATTCCTGAGGATAGCAGAGAGCTGGGGAAGAACAAAAGACGAGAAAAAGTTATTACAGCGATCTAAGCTTATGCGGTGAGCAAACGTACAGTCAAACCTGTACCAGTAACCACGCTAAGTCTACCTCTGCTAGCCTGGATACCAGACCCACAGCACACTATACATGTACTACTATCCCCAAAGTTATCTAGTGTGCTATAACGTAAGACCTAGTATGCTGTGGATCTCGCATCCAGGCTAACCTCTGCAAGAGGACCCCCTGGCCATTTTGGCCACCACTGTTTGCTGATCCCTGATTATTTTCCACATTGAACCAAACATTACGAATAATGTCAACAGCGACCACCTGTTAACTGTGACTATGTTCTTCACATCCCTTAAGAGGTCTCTACCTACACGATTGACTGAGTACAAAAAGCAACAAGCAAGGCCGCATTTTCCGTTCCTATTGTTAAACCATAGGCAACCCCCGACGGTCTGTAACGTGTTGTCGGGATGTGACATACCTCTTCTGCACCTTAATGAGCTATTAACACAACCTTGCAGCAAATTTTTGTCTTCTCTTCTTTACCCTGCATTCTGGAATGCTATGAATGACTGACCTATATTATTGCATCATTATACATATACTATTTCTTCATTTCACCGTGTTATACGTATAATACATTTAGTTCGTCCGCTTCACTGTAAATGTACTTGTTATTTTCAGATGTAAACACCTTTCTCCAAAGAGAGCTAATTTTCTAACTACGTACGTCAAGACTGACATTTAGTTCACCCCATGAAAAAGACATGTTTGCCGCGTAAGGCCAAAGGTTACGCGCCATTGTTACTACATGATGCAGCAACCCGAATTCTCACCCAGCAACTTTTCTCGACTCACCTGGTCCCCGGCCGCTGCCAGACTCCTGTCGGCGGGAGGTTCCGTCTCTCCCGTCAGGTGCGGCCCCACGTCCCGCTTGACGGCGCCGCACGCACACCTGGCGGCCCTCAGTTCCTCCACCTGGCGCAACAGGTACACGAACCCGCTCACGCCGAGCCCCAGAGACGTCAGGACCAGAAGCGCCACCGCGAAACTCACCGCGTAGAAGCTGCGGCGGGGAATCACCACGACTTCCCCGCGGTCTCCCCTGGTGGGGGAAGCTCCCAGCGCCATAGTGCTATCGGCGGTGCAGGGTACATGGACGGTCTGGGCGTGTTCGCAAACTTCGGGAGCCCGCACGGAGGTCAGGACGCGAAGCTCCGCCCCCTGAGCGCCTCAGGTGGGTAACTTAAGCAGGCAAACAATCGCTCGTGTCACTTTCGTTCCGAGAAAAACTGGGACTTCTGGGAATTTTGGACAAATATGGTCATGGCGGGCTGGTGGCGATGATTCAAACGCGCACAAAAGTTGTTCAAGTGCTGTAGAAAAATGGCAACCACACCGAGAATATTTCTGGTGGACGCGATTATCTTAGAGACTTGGTTACTTGCGAACAGTCTGCGTGTGTGAGGCATATTAGTCTCGTATGCAGGCTCCGTAGGGCGGTAACGCTCGAAGGAATCGACTCTATGAGGCAAACAGAACGGGTTTGGGAGCCGGGCTAGTGACTACGAGGACTAAAGTGACTTGACTAAGTTGTCTGGTCTAACCAACCCTCGGGCCCTTTTCAGAATCCTAGTAGACCATTCCTAGCGATCAGAAGCTATCCCATAGAGTTTTCGCCAATTATGGCAGATATATCTAGTCGAAAGGAAGGACTGGCGCAAGCTCATGTTTCAGCCTATTTTCATTGAAGGAAGGTACAAATGTACTTAAAAAGGCATGTTGATCATCGACAAAAACACAACTCAAACATGCACGGATTTCAGGAACGTTCTCGCACAAATGCCGATGTTTCTCTGGGCTCCCGTCCAAACCTGGACTAGCTTGGCTGGAGTCCAAACTATAACCGCCCATTACCGGTCAATAGACACATTCCGGAACGTCTTAACAACAAAAGTGCTGTCTGGAGAATGGCAGGCTCGGTATGCAGACATTAAGGAAGGCTAAAGTAAAGAGACTCTTTTTACACAACCAAGTGTTTAATCACAGGCGACGTTTCCGTGACCGTCTGTCACCTTCCTCAGGGCAATTCTGACGTCAGATGTGAATAAAGCACTTCAGAGTTGTGTCTCTTTACTCAATGACTTGCCAACCTGATGAAACTATTCACGGACTAAGGATGGCTAGAAACAAATCTATGGCATTCTGATGCTCTCCGAAGTTTCATGAAAATTATAGTGAAGGTTTGAATTTTCTTGGCCACATCCACACCTATAAAGACTGCCTTGTACTAAGTTGTAGTCGGTCTTGCAAGCACGAATTCCGGAGCTCTATAATTAAAGATTTTTTTTGACGCTCTGCCAAGAAGTACTAACTTTGATTGTGCGTCGTTCAAAAGAATTTCAAGGCCGTTCCCCTGCACAATAGGAGCTAAGTGAACTTGATAACGGGCATAGCGGCTGACTTTTGTGGAGGGGACTTTTGTTGTGCGGTGACCTTTTGGCGCCTTTTTGTTGACATTGTTTGTCAATGGGACGAATGTGGCCAACAGGTGAGAGGGTAGGTGCGCCCTCTAGCGGCGAATGATCTCATTGCAGCCAAACAGGTGGCATGTACATGTATGTGAGGGGAGTCCCGGTATTGAAACTCAATCTGCTGATATAATCATTTGCAGAATGGACTCAAACGTAGCGTTAAAGCGGAAGAAAACCTGCCTACCTGCCTAAGTGCCCAGGCCAGAAGAAAACTATCTACCTATTTTTTCTCAACGGTAAAAGGAATGGTCATGCACTGTACGAAAATGACATAGAAAGTCGCGCGATCGCGCATGATGCTTTGATCTGGAAAAATATGTAGAATATTGGGTTACAAACTCCGATATGTAGAACATGTATTCACACGATCGTTTATAGCCATAAATCACTTCACGGCTCAGAAGCGCCACCCAACGAGCAAAGGGTCAAACTGCAGCGTGCGCACTTCTGCTTTTTGCAAAGCGTGGGTGGATTACACAACGTACAATGTAGGGGATTTCCAACGCTGAATAAGCAAGATTGTTTACGACCAAAAAACTCAAACAAGAAGTGATACAATACATCTCACATGCAAGTAGCTTGACATATATAATAAGCTTCATAGATGCCAGCAAGGAGGTTAAACAGACTTTTGAATGATACCACCTTGCACATTTTGAAAATTCACTGGTCAGCATTGCTGACCAATCAGAATTCGTCACAACACAAAAATGGCGGTTGCAAAAAATGTCGGTGCTGCCAAATCGAACAACGTTTGGAGACATTTTCTCTCTTAGATACACACATAGCCTGACACTGACCTTGAACTGTGCAATCTGTGTCCTTGAACTTCAGTTGCTTGCCCTAAGATGACCCCAAGGTGTAGGCTCAGGCCGCCCAACAGCTTTTCAGCTCACAGTTGCAATCCACCCTGGTGAAAAAAGCAAACACTCCCCACACATACAAACAATCCCACTTCATGTTGATTAGATAGACTCCGTAATAATGGTTTACCTGCTAAAGACACATTTCGTTGTTTCCAGTACAGTTAGAAACACAAGTAACGATCAAATGAGAAAATTGCAACGAGAAAAGGGATATAAATACTTCAGTACAACGTGTAACAAAAATGCCAAACCTATCCTGGCTTGAGGGTCAACATGGCAAGGGCACCTCAGCTGGTGAAGGATGGATTTGAAACATCCACTGATGGTTTTGCTGCCATTTCACTCACCATCGTCACATAAAGTGATATTTTCTCCACGAGATCTCTTGATATTTCTTCTCCTTCTTCAGTCAGGATAAGAAAAACACAGGCCACCGCCCGGCCACCATCTCTGCAGCGCCAGCTCAGCGTCGGGACGCTTTGGAACACTGAGAGGCCCGGATCCGGGGATTTACCGAAAAAGTCGTTTGACAAAATCGGACCGGTCTAAAAGTTTTGCAGCGGGGGTGGGAAGGGAGTTTTTCCACCTTTTTATTTGTCTGTGTGATGTTTTAAACATGCACTAAGTAACACAAAATTGTTCGTTGAACTTAGTTAAAATGTATTTAAAGGCACATATTGCAGAAGACCTTGCTTCTGAGTTTATCTGGCATTTTTTTGTCGTAATCCTCCCCTTTTGGCAATTGTAAATGGCTTTTCCCTAGCAACGGTTGCCAGGATCGTGTTCCCCAGGCCGCGGGATTTCCCCGGGAAACTTGGGCGAGGTTTCAGAACCGCCCACAGGTTCCGCTTTTCTCACAGGTGGCCTCTTTTAATCTCCAAGCAGATCCTAGGGTGGCAAAAGACAGTATCAAATTGGCCAGGCAGTATATCCATTGGCCAGAGAGGGTCCAATACGCCACACAATGGATACTGCATGGCCAACTTGATACGGTCTTTTGCCACCCTAGGATCTGCTTGGAGATTTGCCTTTCTGTCATCGGGTGACCTCGGGTTAACCGCAGCCAACCGCAAAGTGCGATAAGGATACTTTTATTTGTATAGGATGTTCTATTTCATTTGGGCAATCAAATATGTTCTGTTTTGCTGCTACAAAGATGGGGATAGTCAAGAAAATGTGATGATGCTGAAACAGACTTTAGTGAGTCTGGAATATCATGTTACTGACCATCGAAAATGCAACATTTGAACTAAACCATTTAACAGGGGTAGGTGAAAATGGGTCATTTATCCTAGATAGGAGCCGAATCTAGCCTATACAAGGCCTTTCTAATCAGTTAGCGATAGCAAAACATGAAAACATCGGAAACCCGAAAATCGGAAATATCATGTAAACACAAAATATATTGCTTTTTCAGATTTTTATTCTTCATTTTTATTGTTCACATTTATTAACATATAAACTAGTCTGGTGGCAGAGACCAATAAGCGTGCAATGCGGTCCATACAAAGTTTTTTTGTTGTTTCTATATCTCTGAGGTGTGCTCTTTCAGAATCTGAATGATGCCACTCTGTCATCCTTGGGCAATTCCCACAATATGCAAATTAAGGTGGCCATTACTGAAAATCCAGTTTTCGTCAATATCTCAGTAACTACTCATGGTATCAGAATAATTTTGGTGTCTATCCCCATCTTTTGAGGGATAACGAATTAAATTAAGCCATTTCGGTAAAGATAGAACCACTATTTTTTGCTAAATTATGCAAATTTGGGCCGCGCAATATGCAAATTAGGGCGGCCATTACTGAAAATCTGTTTTTCGTCAATATCTCAGTAACTACTCATTGTATCAGAATAATTTTGGTGTCTATCCCCATCTTTTGAGGGATAACAAATTGAATTAAGCCATTTCAGTAAAGATAGAACCATTATTTTTTGCTACATATGCAAATTTGGGCCTTGTCTGTTATTGACGCACCTGGCTGCCAGCAAGGAGGGGTCCTAATTCCGACCCATGTTTCATGCAAACGCACATGCCTTGGTATAGTTTATCTGACCCAAAACCTGTTCAATATTGAAAGACAATTCTAAGTTTACTTAAGTCTAGATAGCAGACGTCTTCTAGCACGAAACGCCGCTTGCGTATGATTGTAGACACTGGCTGTTGGTTAGCTCTGGCTCATATATCTGTGTTGGGTATGAAGTCCTGTCGTCTGATGCTTAAGATCTTCCTCACGCATTCACTATAAGAAGCATCCAGTGATTCCAGTCTCTTTTCTTGGCTGATTTCCACATACAGTGTAGTAGGTTTCAAAGCCAAGCTGGTTGAAGGCTGCTGAGGCCTTTCCATGTCCACAGTCTAGCTCATTGTCCATCTGTCCTTTGTTGTTGGTGGAGCTCCCAAGGTAGGTGAAGTTCTCCGCCACTTTCAATTTGTTCTCGTCAATGGTCACGCTTCTAAGAGGAGCGTGTGTCCCTATCAGCATGTTAATTGCTTTTGGCCCTGATGCTGAGCCCAATGCTGTCTGCAGACGGACTATGTTGGTCACTAGGGGTTGGAGATCTCTGGTGTTTTCCGCTATGTCGCAATGTCGTCTGCAAAGTCAAGGTCGGCAAACTTTGTCTCTGGAACCCCCTTTACCCCCCTTTTCTCCTGTTGCTTCCCAAGTACCCAGTCGATAGCCACGGGAAAGAGGATCTGTGACAGGACACAACCTTGGAGGACCCGTCTTCAAACCAACCGCTGTATCCTTCAACCGTCCGTACACATATACAACACTTCGAGTTTCAGTATATCTGTTTAACTGCATACATAAGTTTACTTGGTAGTCCATAACTGTACATGATAAAGAGGGACTTTAGATGCTATCAAACGCCTTGCAGAAATCAATGAATCTGATAGCTAGAGGGGTTTGCAGTTCAGCACATTTCATCCACCGCAGGGTGAAGATCTGCTCAGCACAGGATCTCTTTGAGCGAAACCTAGCTTGTTGCTCGCAGCTCCCAGAGGACCTTGCCTACTGCATCTCATGAGGTTCAGGAGGCATTTGGCATACATCTTCACTGGTATAAAAAAGAATTGTCACTCCCCTTAAGTTATCACATTCATTCAGGTTTCCCTTCTTTTCCCACACTTTAAGCCTATGTCACAATTCAAGAAAGAGCCCGCTCGGCGTGTTTTCGGCCTGTGTTTTGGCACTACCGAATTCGGAACGGGACCTGGAAGGCAATAGGCAGCTGCCGGCCTATTTTATGGCCCCGCGACGTCAGCAAATT
>NW_017804442.1:639279-662826 GCF_001625305.1 Branchiostoma belcheri
AGATGCTATCAAACGCCTTGCAGAAATCAATGAATCTGATAGCTAGAGGGGTTTGCAGTTCAGCACATTTTATCCACCGCAGGGTGAAGATCTGCTCAGCACAGGATCTCTTTGAGCGAAACCTAGCTTGTTGCTCGCAGCTCCCAGAGGACCTTGCCTACTGCATCTCATGAGGTTCAGGAGGCATTTGGCATACATCTTCACTGGTATAAAAAAGAATTGTCACTCCCCTTAAGTTATCACATTCATTCAGGTTTCCCTTCTTTTCCCACACTTTAAGCCTATGTCACAATTCAAGAAAGAGCCCGCTCGGCGTGTTTTCGGCCTGTGTTTTGGCACTACCGAATTCGGAACGGGACCTGGAAGGCAATAGGCGGGGTTCCCGACAGCTGCCGGCCTATTTTATGGCCCCGCGACGTCGGCAAATTGATTTGACTCAAACTTAAATCACTTCGGGCCCGGCCGCCAAGGTACGCCGAAAGCGACCCCGTAACCTCACCTCACCAAACTGTAACCTAGCCGCCGGGTCACGCACAGGCACCTGTCCAAGATTTGAAGTCACGTGTGTTGTTCTGTGCTTTAATTGTTCAGAAGAAGGTAGTTACAGACAATATAGAGGGTACTGTGCTGTTCTCGACATAGCTACATCATCAATCAGTCATAGTGACCATACACGGGTCTGCGCATCAACCAGCGGGGCCAAACCCACCATACCAGCAACAGGCGTACCAGCCTGGGACCTGCCAGGATCGCCCCTTGACCCCGCCAGGGACCCTGTAGCTGCCCGGCCGGAATGCAAGAGCTAGTCGGCACCCTATCGCATCCCGCACGGGTCTGACGGAAGACTGACTGGGCACCGGACGGGTCCCTAACAGAAACCGGTCGTCAAGGGGACCAAAATTTTGTGAATTTTAAATAGAAGCCGCCTCAGCGCCCCGACAGGGAGCCGTAAAGGAAAATTCAATTGTGACCCTGACAGCCGGCGTACGCTCGGCTTCATGACGCCGGCCGGCGTCTACACCGAGAACATGCCGAGCGGGCGCCGTTTCACATGTGACTCCAGCTGAACTACTGATCCGTTCTTCCAGTCCTCCAGCACTCCTCTTGTGATCGCCGTTGAATGCCTGCTTTTATTCCAGGGAAGGCGTACTAGGGAAGACGGTTATGGTTCTATATTAAAGCGTCTGCGATGTACGGCGATCAGAAAAGCATCCATCTCACAACACAGTCACCCTCGGCTTTCAGCATCTCTGAAGTGATGCCATTCATGTAAAGTCCCTGGCGGGTAGTTCCCGGGCTGTTTTTGTACACTTTCAGGCGTGGGACACCCCGCGGCTACCGGGCTATTTTTTTGGCCTGTCCGGGATCATGAAGAATTCAACTCCGACTTCAGGACGTCAAGTTAGCGCTTTATTCTGCCTGTACAGAGACGCTGGTAAGGCACAGGTGTGGGCTTATGAAGGGTCTTATATTTTTTTGAACAGATTGTATCATTTATTAACATTCCTATCAGTGTTCAGAGGTACAGGCGCCCATGCTATATACTGGTTAGTTTTTGCATACTAGTAATATGCATTAAATGTTGGTGTGATCAATACTGGGATGGTTTATTCTGATTATCTAGCCTTCAAAACATGTGTATAGTATGTGTATTGTATCAAAAGTATTGTTGATACCATGAGATTTATTGAGATATTGACGAAAAACAGATTTTCAGTAATGGCGGCCTAAATTTGCAAATCAAGCACAAAAATATCTATTTGATCTCCACTGAAATGGCCTATCCTCAATCGTTATCCCAAAAAAACATGGGGAAAGACACAAAAGATATTATAATATCATAATGTAGTTACTGAGATATTGACGGAAAACAGATTTTCAGTAATGGCCCCTTGATTTGCCTATTGTGCGGCCCAAATTTGCATATTCAGCACAAAAAAACTGGTTTGATCTTTACTGAAATGGCTTAATTCCATTCGTTATCCCTCAAAACATGGGGATAGACACCAAAATTATTCTGATACCATGAGTAGTTACTGAGATATTGACGAAAACAGATTTCAGTAATGGCCGCCCTAATTTGCATACTTGCGCGGCCCAAATTTGCATATTTAGCAAAAAATAGTGGTTCTATCTTTACCGAAATGGCTTAATTTAATTCGTTATCCCTCAAAAGATGGGGATAGACACCAAAATTATTCTGATACCATGAGTAGTTACTGAGATATTGACGAAAACTGGATTTTCAGTAATGGCCACCTTAATTTGCATATTGTGCGAATTGCCCAAGGATGACAGAGTGGCATCATTCAGATTCTGAAAGAGCACACCTCAGAGATATAGAAACAACAAAAAAACTTTGTATGGACCGCATTGCAAGGTTCTCCAAAAATCGGGGGTTTGGCAACCGGACTAAAGACGAGTTGGAGCATTGTAAATACCTAAGAAGAACAAGTGGCAAGTTCTGATACTCAAATTCTTTAGAGATCTCGACTTTGATAAATAAATAACATCATCGTTGCAACATTGCACTTGGGGACCACAACATAACTCAGTCCTGCCATCTGGCGGCACGAATCCAAATTGCAGCATCAATTGATTGTCAATATTTCGTTATTGCAACACATTCCGTTTTTACATGCCGCTTCCCTTTATGACATTTATTCTGTTCAACATACTTCATCGGTCATAGCATTTTTTCTAAAGGCACTTTTATGGCCATGACTGCATGTGGCTTCGACAAACACGTTCAAAACTCCCGTAGAAAACTAGCATCTCGGAGCATCCAAATTTCTCAATTTCAATTCATGTCAAAGTGGCTTGCAGCGCATTTGCATATTTACGATTTCATTAATCACATAACATATTGCATCCATTGTATTATCTGCCACATTTTCCGTTGCAACAATGCATCGTCAGGAAACGACGAGGGGATTTTTTTTCGCATATTGCTTAATTCGTAAGTTCTCTCATTCTTTTTATACATATATGTGTCAGTGTGACAATTACGATCTGAGCAACAATATCATCATTCTCTCATTACAAGAGCCTGTTGCGATGCAACACACCGTCTCCATGGTTACAAAAGCCTGTTGCTAGGCATCATCATAAGGCCCTGTTGCTAGGCAACACAGTTTCCATGGCTACAAGAATCTGTTGCTAGGCATCATCATAAGAACCTGTTGCTAGGCAACACACCGTCTCCATGGTTACAAAAACCTGTTGCTAGGCATCATCATAACACCTAGTTGCTAGCTAGGCGACAGTCCGTCTCCATGGTTACAGGAGTCTCTCCATGGTGACGACCCTGAAACTTTTTTCTCTTATTGCAAAATTCGTAGGAACAAGACCGGTCGTCACCGTTGGGTCCTGTTGCTATGCGACCGTCCGTTCCCATGGTTACAGGAGTCTCTCCATGGTAACGACCCTGAAACTTTTTTGTCTCTTATTGCAAAATTCGTAGGTTCTGAACAAGACTGGTCGTCACCGTAAGACCCTGTTGCTATGCGACAGTCTGTTGCCATGGTTACAGGAGTCTCTCCATGGTGACGACCTTGAAACTTTTTTCTCTTATTGCAAAATTCGTAGGAACAAGACCGGTCGTCACCGTTGGGTCCTGTTGCTATGCGACCGTCCGTTCCCATGGTTACAGGAGTCTCTCCATGGTAACGACCCTGAAACTTTTTTGTCTCTTATTGCAAAATTCGTAGGTTCTGAACAAAACTGGTCGTCACCGTAAGACCCTGTTGCTAGGCGACCGTCCGTTCCCATGGTTACAGGAGTCTCTCCATGGTGACGACCTTGCGGAGCATGGCGCGTGTGTAGGTCATCCTCTCCCGCATCTCCGCCGGGCAGCCCGAGTGCGCAAGCGTGACCAGGCGGTACGTACTGCTCATGCGCTGCTGGTTGATGTACGTCATGACGTAGTCCTCGGGGTCACCGCAGGTCAGGATCACCTTCACGTGGTCGTCTACAAAGTTGATCTGGAATGAAATATATATATTTCATTAGTCAAGTGAGCTAAGCACTAGTAAATGCCAACTTGGTTGAGTGCAAAATGTTTAAAGGTATTTATGTGAACTTAAGACGATCACCCAGGAAAAGAGTGTCTTCTAATATGAAAAAAAGCATGGCGACAAGAGTACATAGAGTCCAAGAAAAAAGCAGCTAAAAGTCTACCCATTTAACAATAGACTATCCCATTGTAATGATCCAAAAAGACCATGCCAGTACCATTTTACATTGACTGTTTTGTAGTTGTGCTGTCGAAATCAATGGCAAGCTGGTCGATTCTATCTAGTTATCATATTTCTCACTAGTTATCATAAAAAGATACCAAATATCCACACACCCTTTTCAGTAACCGTGGCTGCTAGAGAAGCATACATACAAACCCACAGAAAAAAAAAACACGCAAAAAATACCCGGAAGTATACATAACATAACAAGACAGAAAAATAATTTTCCCACCTGTAAGGTGTTACAGCTGAGGATCATGACGATAGCGCGGTCGGTACGGAACCACCTGGTGACGTAAGGCACACGCTCCACGCCGAAATCTCGCGAGACTACGCTGCTGTGGGGCATGTCCCCACCCTGGGCGAAATATTGGAAGAACGGCTTGAATATACAGGGCAAGAAATATCATTCCCCTGGCAAAATAGGTTGGGGATATTGGCTATATTCTGTCACTGAAGTTGGCCATGACATGTAGGTGAACACAAATGCGCAAAATACGCGCTATATTCTTCCTATTTGGCCAATTTCTCATTTTCTTTTTAGGCTGCAGAAGATCTAGAGTCTCGTTGTCGGTGTACCGTTGCTTGCGGGGCAAAGACCACTTGGCGCAGGCCCAGAAGGCTGTCAATGTGAGTTTTCAATAGTTACACACACAAGTAGGTGGTTTTTACCATTTTCTGACATGTTTACCATATATTCCAATGGAAGCTTCCAATAGTGGGCCATGTCCTGTGCTGTCCGTACTTCCCCGTGGCTCCCAACATGCAATGGATCCGAGAAAATATCTATATATAGACAGGTGTCAATGGTATAAAAAAAAATTAAAAAATGGTGTCACCTTGATGAGTCTGTCCTCCATGTATCGCGAGAAGTAGTCGAGCAGCGTGAGCGCGTTCTTCAGGTGCGCAGGCGCAGTGGCGGCCGTGAAGATGGCGGTACGCCCGCCAGACTGTGCGGGGTAGTACTGCATCGTCCTGGAGTGACGTGAGACGGAACATTTAGTGTATATCGATATCATTTCAGCATCTCTAATACTAGTATATAGATTTGCTCATCAGGAGTGAGAACTTTGATGCTACTGTACAAGACCTTTACCCAGAAGTCTAACTAAATCTATAGTGCCTCAGCCAATGGATTAAGGATCAGGGACGGTTCTGGATAGTCTCCGCGTATCCAAAAACGTAGATTTTCCAAGGCACGATTCTGGATATGCTAGACATATGACTATCCAAACCGTGATTGAAATCTGAAATCTGCTAGGTTTTAGTTCTATGCTTCAATGGGTTAGGGTTAGGATCAGGCACGGTTTTGAATATTCTTCCCGTACCCAAGAACGCACATGTAGATTTGCCCCAGGCACGGTGCTGGATGCGGATAGGAGTGGACTTCCCATATCAAACCATTCCTGAGCATGGTTCTGGATGCAACAGGTGCTATCGGACCAATACTTGTGCGGATGGATACCTTTTGTCTGGGCAGAGCGTGATGAGGCTGGCGTCGTTAAGCAGCAGCCCGACGCTGTTGTCGGACAGCTGGTAGCCGAACCCGTACCGGTTGGAGTAGTCCACCCACTTCGGCACCCATGTCACCTTACCTCGGGGACCCGACCACTGAGGAGGCTTCGGGTTCTCCGCTTGAAGAAGGAGAGGAAGAGGAGGGGGTCAGAGGGAATGTACAGAAATGTTGGACCGTTTCTTACATATAAGACCATATAAGACTTACCAATCCTTGGACTAGATCTCTGGCAATCTTCAAGGTAACTGACTTGATTATACAACATGTACATGACCTCATTGCCGCACGATTTCTAAGCAATGGGTTAAAAGTGGTCGGAAGTCGATATCGTCCCCCGGCCTCGTCCGGTCAGGATTGAGTATATATTTCACCATGCAGATCCACAACGGAACGAATTAGAAAGTTACAAATGGATTCTAAATATCAACCTTTTGGTGGATAGCCTTTGCTCCAAGGAAAAAAGAAAAGAAAAATAGATCGCAATCTAGATTCAGAGGGTTCAAAATGACGTTGACGAACAATTAATGTACATTGAGAGATACATTACCAGTCGGCATGTTGTCCACACATGTGGTGAGCGCCTGCAGCATCTTCCTGGTGGCCCAGCGGTCACACCGGGACCCTACAGCAGCACCTGCGGGAAACCGGAGGTATTGTTATGATCTTGAACTTGACGATCGACCTTCTTGCTACTTATTGATAGGCTCCTGATACTTTTTCTTCACATACCTTGCTGTGTCTAAAACAGCTAAGCAAGTGATTTTCACGTTTTTTTAAGCTGAGATCACAAAGCATTTGTATACCGTTGTTTTTGGTTGGTTGGTTGGTTGGTTGGTTGGTTGGTTGGTTGGTTGGTTGGTTGGTGTGTGCATGTATATCTGCGTTTATGTATGTGTGTGTGCGTGTGTAACTATTTGTATGTATTTGTTCACGTCTGTGTGTTTTCTGTAGGTCACGGTGTGATGAATGCAGTACATATGTGCACATAAAGACAGAATGATGTGACATAAGACATGACTTTACCTGCAGTGACAGTTGTAGGGGACTCGGGCGGACGCGGGGAGTTCGGACAGGCAAACGTGGCGACCGCTGATTGGATGGCGCGCTTGACGTCACTCCCTGTCTTGCCGCTGCCCCCTGCGTCACACCCCGATGTAGCCGGAGACCGTTCTCCGTCATCTGTAAGGGGACAAACTTTGTTACATCTTCGCCACATGCTGTAGCCTTTCTGTTTTGTAGCCATATTGTAACTAGGAACACTGCACGCAATACTTTTCACATAAAAAGGGCTAGGCTGCATGAAAATTTGATAGAGTTATTTCAAAACTTTACGGTATTTGGGTTAATCAAGTATGCCATTCAGAACAAATTTTTTACATGTACAAAATGCTCCGTCTAAAACAATTGGAAGTGCTTGTATGTACTTTGTGAAACAGTTACATATGCCGTACTTTACTTTTACTTGACCTAAGGTACAATGGACTTTTTAGCAAGCTAACTTATGCGTGTGTGAGGTGGTTTTACCTGTAATGCGAGACTCAGAGTTGTCGTTGGTGTTCGTAGGTTCATCTGTTGAAGCTGCCTTCCTGAAAAATACAAAATTGGACACGTTTATTTCATGAAGGTGCAATACATTGCCAGAGGACTCTAGCTGCCTAGCAGGCTTGGGTACCACAACAATAGTTAATTTTTTTTTTATTGAAGATACAATACAAAGACAAGGACAAAGTGAGACTGCACTCAAGTTAAACACAATAGTAACATTTGAATCGCAATAACGTCCAGAATAATGTATATATAAAACCAAGGGAGGCTGCAAAAATATAAATACAGAGCTAGCATTGGTCTCATTCTATCTCCCATTGTTGAACAAGGAAGAACATACACGTACCCTTTACTCGGTGTGACAGCCATGTTAGAAAACGTCGCTGCCACTCTGTTCACCCGAGCTCCGTCTTTCTCTTTCTTCTCCACACTTGGAGGGTCAGACTTTGCTTTTACCGCAGGGGTAGAGGTTGTCTTCCCACTGGAGACGGGAATTTTGGACTTCTTGTTCAACGTGTTACATCTTTGTAGAGTTGCCAGTTTGGGCGTTACGGGTTTGGTTGGGAATCTGGGCTCTACGGTACAGGCGGTGGGAGGTAGGCGAGTTGGCACGAACTCCTGTATCAGGGAAGGCGAGATGGAAAAGTAAACTTAACGAGAAACTCAAAAATTTCTTCTTTTTTTTCCAAAGATATCAAATTAAGGACGATTACGTCCCAGAGAACCAACAGGATCCAATCTTGTTCAAAACCATAAAACGGGATATGTATGTGATCAAATGAAACATTCAAACGTAACGTTACATATCGGACCATGCATGTGCCGACCATGTTTTCGGCCTTCCTCAGGGTGACTGACCTACCACATTAGACACGTGACTTCAAGTGGGGCAAAGGTTACTGGAAGCGTGTACTGACCCCCCTTTTGGCGGTTAAAAAGCTGTTTATTCATTTCATTGTTTATTTGTGTTTTGTTGTTTCTTTGAGTCTTACCTTTGTTAGGATCTTAAGAAGATGTGCGTGTAACGATTGAATGTCTTTTATTTATCTCGATGTTTGTTTTTTAGTCTTACCTTCGATAAGAACCCATGATCAAGCAACCGGATATGATTTTTACCTTTAAACCTGATTTTCTGACAACTCTCCAGTGTAGTGGATGCTACCTGAAACGGCTGATCGTTTCTAAAAGCATATCCAGTTGCTAGAGTAGCTGTTTTTTTGGACTATTTAATTTTCTTTTGGTCTTACCTTCGTTAAGAAGCCGTGTTCGATGACCCCGTCCAAGGTGAGTCTCTGCAGGGGGTCCTTACAGAGCAGGGCGCGCAGTAGGGCCTTGGATGACGTCACCAGGCGTACGGGCATGACGTACTGCACCTCCAGGATGCGCGCGTACGTGTCCTTCAGAGTAGCCGTCTCAAACGGGGGTTTACCCGTCAGCATGGTGTAACTGACGATAAGATCGATAAATAAGAGATGTGTTAAACCTAAAGTAAAAATGGCTCGAGCTTTTGTGAATCTATTGGCACAACAAAAATTGGCAAAACCTTAATCTCAAAGCAGATGCTAGGGTGGCAAAAGACAGTATCGAATTGGCCAGGCAGGATCCATTAATTAGAGAGGTTCCATACACTAATCTCCAAGAAGATCTTTTGGTGGGGGTAAGGGAGTATCAATTTGGCCAGTATCCATTGGATACAGACGGGTCAATTTGATACTGTCTTACCCCCTCCAAAAGATCTGCTTGGAGATTACCATACGCCACCCTTGCACCCTAGCATCTTCCCTTGCGCTCCCACTCTTTCACAGTGCACTATTCACCAAAGGTAATTCTCGAGTGCACGTGAAGAACGAGATTGAACAAGAAGCTGTCCGCAAAATTTTGTGCACGAAACGTTTAGGATATGCTGAGTTCAAAACAAAGTAAGCCGGCTTACATGGCACAGCCGAGCGCCCACATGTCCGCCGCGAACCCGTGACCTTTCTTCTGGAGGACCTCAGGAGCGATGTAGTTCGGAGTTCCGCAGATGGTTCTGAGAGGAATATTGACAACATGACTATTAACACTTCATTCAAAGCTCTGGAAAACGTCAAAGTCGCCAGAACATTTTACAATCTTAAAACTGCAACGATAGCTGCAAACTTCATGAAATATACGCCAAAAAGCAGTAACTGCCTTTTGGCGTATCGTATTGCCTGGATGTCTAACCTTCATCGACGTTTCATGAAATATACTTATGCCAAAATATCAGATCATTGAATTATTAGTTTTAGAACTAGAGGTGGCAGTGAAAGATACCCTTCATCAACGGGATATGACTGGTTCACTGCGGCACCGAAGCTAGAGGTGTTACTGTTAAAAATGTGGCCAAACGTAATTGTAAGTGTGGTCTTAATCTTGTAAAACAAGTGGTTGTGAACAAAGAACCCACCTTCTAAGCTCCACGCCCTCCTCCACGTTGGTCGCCAGTCCGAAGTCTCCGATCTTCACGTCCATGTTCTCCGTGAGGAAGAAGTTGCCGAGTTTGAGGTCCCTGTGCACGATGCCCAGTCGGTGCAGGTACCGCACGCCCTCGGTCACCTGCCGGAGGTAGTACCGCACCTCAGGCTCCGTCAGGGTCTTCCGGTGCCGGATGATGTTCGCCAGGCACTGCGAAATGTGAGAAATAAACCACCGAGTGAGCGTAGCGACTCTGTGCACGATGCCCAAGCGGTGCAGGTACCGCACGCCCTCGGTTACCTGCCGGAGGTAGTACCGCACCTCGGGCTCCGTCAGGGTCTTACGGTGCCGGATGATGTTCGCCAGACACTACGAATTGTACAAGAAATCCATTATCGTGAAAAGAGGTTATGATGCTTTGATTCTTTGTTTGAGACTTCGTTAATCAATTCAAGGAGCTAGGAGAGAGAACCACGACGCACACGTTTGACTAAAGAGCGACCTCTGGCGGCTAAGAGCAGCTCCAGTCATTGCCATCGATCCTGAGGACCATAACAGAGGACTACCGAATCTTTTGGCAGCCTTCGTCGACAACGATGGAAAGAAGCTTTATAAGGCCTACTACTAAGGAAAAATGTTCTAGGGTTGGTCGGGAAACAGGAAACACAACATCTTTTTCCTGGGCGTAAGCAGAAGATTTCAATAAGCAATTAAGATTTTAGGAAATACCTTTCTGTTGCAGTTCTCCAGGATGATGTAAATGTTCTGCTCGTCCTCGAAGCTGTGGTGGAACGCGACAACATGGCGGTGCAGCAACGTGCGGTGCAGCGCCACCTCGCGGTCGATCTGGAACGACAGGAACGAGGTTAGTGAGTCATATCAAAACCAAATGAGACTTTATTGATATCAAAGAAAATTCAATCACGTCAGGTGTTTTTGCCAGATACGCGTTGTAATTAACTTTTATTGAGTTATAATTTTTTTTATGCTAGCACTACATGTGGGCCTTTTGAATGTTGGCTATCCAATCTCCATACATTACAATCGGAGTGAAACCTGTATTCATGTATGTGCATCATACGGCTAGATATGTATACTAACTTTCTAAAACAGATAACTGATTGGACGTATGTATATATGGCTTTTTTTCCTCACCTTCTCCCTCTGTGCGGGTTTGGCGACCCGAGTCTTTGGGATGACCTTCCCGGCAAACAGGACATTTGTCGACGTGTCCCTCAGCTCAAAACACTTCGCGAAACCGCCCTGGAACAGGAGAGAAACAGATTTAAGGGCATACAAACCTTTTCTCAACTGATCGACGGGGGGCGATACCAACCTCCGACGAACTTTGACCCGTCCCTGACGTCACACGTACACAAAACGACGTGTGTCAGAAAGCTGAGGAACATTGAGTGATTCAGTGAAAAATGTCGATACTTCTTTGAGTTTGAGAACATTTGAAAGTTGCTCAGAGGATTTAAGGGGGGTAGGTGTATGTGAGGATGGGGGCTTCCGCAACACTAAATTCAGGAAGGCAGTGGCTATGTATTACGTTTCCGTCAGGCTGGCTTCTATTTAGGGCCCCATCACCTTCCTCATACGATCGCAAACGAAGGGAATTTTTGCCGTCGTACAAAAGTCAGCTGTTTTGTTACGGAAATGCCTGTCCTAGATTATTGTCGGCAGATTGTTTTATACACTGCCTGCTTGAAAATTCGACATTATCAAAATCGTCCTACGACTTTCGGCGAATGCGAGTGCAACGTAACTCTTTATTCAGTTGTTTTACGTTGTACACGAAATCCGACTACGAATCTACGGAAAGGAGCTTTAATTCAGGCCCCTTTTATAAGGATGAAAAGATCAGTTCCTGCAGGTTTGTACGGAAGTTGTGTGTCGAGACGGTTCAGCGATGCGGTCTGTTCCCCATTTCTGGGTAGTCTCCACCAGACTCTTTTGCAGCGGCTGAATAAATTGTAGAAATCGGCCCAAAATGAACGTGGTTGGCCAGGCGATTCTTTTTAGGCCAGCTACATTCTTTTTAGGCCGATTTCTACTATTTATGCAGCCTGCAAAAGAGTCTGGTGGAGACTAGTTCAGTGCTGCCGAAGTCTGTTCCCCATTTCTCATGACAACAGAACACAGTCAGTGTTGTGTAGCCGCGGGGGCCGTCTGGGTAGAACAGGTCCCGTATCTCGGCTAGGATGTGTGAGGTTACCGGGGTTCTGTCTGGGAAGAACAGGTCCCGTATCTCGGCTAGGATGTGTTAGGTTACCGGGGTTCTGTCTGGGTAGAACAGGTCCCGTATCTCGGCTAGGATGTGTAAGGTTACCGGGGTTTTCCTGTTATGTGTAACCGGGCAAGTGGATACATGCACTCTTTACCGTATGTCTTCAACATCACAACCGCTAGATATTGTATGTCCGTTCTCGAATACGTACGGCAAACACAAAACCACGCAAAGAGCCGAGTGCCATTCATGTTAAGACGGAAAACAACAAAGCCAAGGATAGGCCTAACTCAAAGGCCTTAAGGAGGCAACTTTTTCACCTGGAACTGAAGAAAAGGCTGTGTTTTCACTTTTGAAGACACTCGCCTGGTTTATGAAATGATAACTGGAAATGTGACTTCCATATTGAGAACACACATATTGAAGCACTAAAAAATACGGGACTGACAACATCAGATTCTGAATGTCCGGAGTCCATACAAGTGGAGCATGAAAACTTCCCAAATTTTCAATCAGGAACTTTGTTGACATCTCCACCTGACACCGGCTCTATTTTTAGCTGTTTTGATCTTATTTACACCTGTGGCATGTTGACCTGGATTCCTTACTCCTGTCGTATACGTGAAAGTGCATTTTTTGCGCCTCCGTCGTGTACGAAAACAGGAAGTCACAGGAATATTGCGTTACAGAGCAGGTATCACGGACAGACACACGGTTTGTACACACATGTAGTGACATGGTAATTTACTAGTCTCTACCAAGGAGGTTACTTAGTATTGTATTTAACCTCCTTGTCTCTACCAGACTAACTACGCTGGTTATAGATAGGATAATATTTGCCAGGGGAGAAGTTGGCCGCCTTGTTGGTTTGACTGGCCGCGCAGTTCGGAGGGAAAGAAACTACCTCCCCGTGGCTGAACTCCCTTGGCCAATTTTACTCTCTTTTTTTGCCGATTTCTACGATCCGTATACCTGTAGGAAGGCCTAGTGGAGGCTAGGTAATTTACTATAACGGAACGAAGTTCAACAGCGTGGAACATCTCAGTGCCATGCTTTAGCTATTAACAAATTATACACTGTAAAGAAAAGATTACTGTTCATGTTATAAAACAACCTTCCAAGCTGAAGCCAAGTGCAATGAAACTAAACTCCCATAACATTGCACTTTAGGACGCCCTTGTTGTATTTTACATGGCTGATGAACAAGAAAACTGCGCATATTAGGCAGAGAAAAGCCCAGAAAATAGAAATGCTGAGGAGGCTAACTTTGAGATTAAGCATGACAAATGTTAGTTCTAGATTAGATGATCTACGGGAAATCAAGCTTTGCCGCTGTTGATAAAAGACCTACGGGAAACCTCGCCACTCATGACACCGCGACTATCAGGAAACAGCTGACGGAAAACACACTAGGATAAGGGAACTCTTCATACTCGGATGAACAACACTAGTAGATAGTTGGCCATTTCGTTATATATTCAGCTACAGGGTAACGTTGTGTAGGAAGTACAACCACCGCCTTGTACATGTAAAGTTGGTGTTCGAAGCTGAGAGGTTATAAACTGTTTATTATAATTAATAAAATCCAGGTAACACTTCCAATTTGGAAAGCACGATTTTGAGAGCGCAATATATAAATTCGATTATTGACCCATTAGTATTTGAAGTTGTTACTAGTGCTACAATCATGTAAAAGAGTAAGCCTAAATAGAACGGTATCTTTCCTCTGTATCTAACTTGCTGTCTCCAACGTTATATCCTGGCGTCTTTTATATCAATGGCAAGACTAACTAAAAGTTCCGTACCTTGCCCAGAATCCTGAGTCTGTTGTAGGTCCGTCCTGACTCGGTGTCGGCGATGGTAGCCGGGACCTCCGGCTGGACCTTCTTACCGCTCCCCGGGTTGTTGTTGTTGTTCCCGCCGCCGCTGCCGTCCTTGTTCTTCCCCGGCTCCGTCCCGTCTACGTGTACCTTAAAGTTGTTTTTTGTTATTATTATTTGCAATTCAGCATGGACAGTACAGGACATGATGGTGAGGTACTCTAGCTATAGCTAATTTTAACCTCACCACCAGACATACAAGTATACAGAGACAAAATACATGACAAGAACAACAGAGAACAGCAAATGGGTGGAAATGGAACAATAAATGGTAAGGAGGAACATGTTTTGTAGGCTATGTAGGAGTTAATCTAATACAAACCGTTTGGTATCAATAACGTAAGTTTGAGTGAATATCAAAATGTTACAGTTTGTATCTGGGTGTAAATCGGGTTATCCTCTAAGTAAAATGTTACATTGTTCAGACATGTTGTGTACATCAAAGATAGACCCTACCAAGTTCTGTAGATTGCTGAGTAGGGTGACTCTTTGCTGATTATATACTGGGCAGTGTAACAGAAAATGTATGACGGTCTCACAACGAGACCCGCACATACCTTAAAGTTCTGGACGTGAGCGGCGACGATTTGCGGGGCTCGGGAGAGAAGCATGGCGGCACTTCCAGGCAGCGTCTTCGGTTGTTGGGAGACGTTACTACTGGGCGTCTGAAGCCATGGCATCCGGGGGACGGTCTGTGGTGTAACGCCGGCTGGAAGTCTGGTTTTAAATCTCCCGCCGTGTCCAACAAAGAACTGTCGGTTCTCTCTAACTATTCACCGAGTTCCTCTCGTCTTTAAGTACAAACTGAAGGTCTTATAAACAAGATTTCGCTGCAAACGACGCAGAAATAAGGGGTAAGAAATGAGGAAACCAACAGAAGAAAGCAAAAAGCAGAAGGAAGCTGTTTTTCACTGGTCGGAAATTCCTGGACTCGCGACTCACCGGCTGGTCGGGACCCACGTGACGACAATCAGGACCGTCTTCCGGTAGTTTGCTTAAAGGGAGGAAAGTACATGACAAGAAACATCTTTTATTCGCCTTAAACCACAAGACAGACCCTAAAAAGTAATATTTTGGAATAATATAGTGTTGCCTTAACGTTGTTTCAAAGCTTAGATGATTAAAGTGTAACGGAAAACGTATATTTTGGCCAATTTGTGGAATTTTTGGCAACCATTCCTCCTAGTTTTTGACAGATTGAATTAAAAGCCTTGTTGGCAGGTCTCCATGTCGTGATGTCATCGGTTTTGGGGCAAGGTCGCGTGGGAGTGATGACGACACACTTCCTTAAATCTCCAAGCAGATACAGGGTGTTTGTTAGTCTAGGTCGTCTTTTAATGTTTTAAACATGTTGCGTTTTCTTTGGATGGTAGATTTGCCTTAAAGTCGTCCAAACAAGCGACAAGTCGTCTGTACGTCTGTAGCAAGCTGGAAAGCAGCCAAAATCCGCATATTTGCTTGTAGACGGACGTCTTTTTATTGTGATGTAACAAAAAGTCGCCTGACACAGAAACAGGGATGTTTTTCTTTCAAACAAGTGGGGCGCAGCATGCCGTGACGTACATGGCATATCGGGTTTCAGGTGTGGGGTACTCAAACGAACGCCTACGTAGGGACACTACTGCCCTATTGTTACAGCATAGCTGATAGCTGAGTAAAAACACAGTTTGAATGTGCCACTTCAGAGGGGTGTGTAGGCATGAGATTCTGACGGTGGGGTCGCTGTGACCTAATAAGGAGGATCAGGATGGGGTCGGCTGCTTTTGTGCACGTGTGTGCCGGGTGTGTGTAGTGTGTGTATGTATGTATGTGTATGTGTGTGTGCGTACCTGTGTGTGTGTGCGCGCGCTGTGTGTGCGTGTGTTTTTTTTTTTTTACTAATAATCGAAATGTTTCATATTATACGCTGTGAATGTTTTTGCCCCTCAAAAAAGCGTATATGATACTTTCGGCCATGGCATCCATCGTTTTAAATGGCAATGATTGTTTACAAGACGGAAACGTGCTTCGCTGGTCTCTGCCGGTCAGCTGTGTGATTCCCACGACCCGGGGAGGTACAGCTACGTAGGATAAATTTGAATTGCCTCGCTCATAACAAGCCCATAGATCATCTAGACTTCACATAATACACAAAGTTTCGTACTGAACTCAACTGACGGCAAAGATGTGGTCGTTTCCGCTGTTGATCATGGCTGTGGTCGCCTGGCCGGCTTCGTCACAAGGTGAAAACAAACTACTAGTATTTTGCCTTCTTCCTTTCAGTTTCCCTGCATTGCCGAATTCGTTTTACGTTTTTTTTTCTTTTTTTTTGTTTCAGGGAAAGTGTTTGTAAGTTCCACAAGAAACAACCTGTTGGTACTAACTGTTTACAATGCTGATAAGGCTTTTGGGACAGTCTAAGTTAAAAGCTCTATCCTCCTTTCGTCAATGAAGGCTAGGCATCCTGGTATTTAACTATTGCACAGTTGCATTTTTAATCGTTCTTTCTGCCAAGATGTGGACCAGGGCACCTGCGGGACTCCGCTCGCACACTTTGCCTGGCCGAACTGCCACCCTCCCTACTACTACGGGACGGTGTGCACATTCCGGTGCTGGTCGGGATATGTCCCATCCACCTTCATGACTTCGAGCACCTGTCTGTCCAACGGAATGTGGTCTGGAGGGGTCTACATCTGTCAACCGTATGTAGACAATTGTTATTACCTTCGTGTGTGTGTGTGTGCGTGTGTGAGTGTGTGCGTGTGTGTGCGTGCGTGTGTGTGTGTGTGTGAACAGGCTGAAGTCAGAGAACAGCATTATTATCAATTCCTTCAACTGAAAGTTGCATATCTTTCTCCCAGAATTATAACAGGAAAGTGAGCATGCCTGGCCAGCCCTGGCCGCCAGGGGATCCGAGAAACGGTGAATGCATTACGTCATAGAGGAGCAGCGACCCCTGGCGGAGGAGTTAGGATTCACAACCATGGCCCATAGGCCAAATAAAGTTTTGTGTCATCAACTACTTCGCAGAAGAGTGTATATTGGTTGGAAATATTACCAATAATCTAATATTTAGATATTAAATACCGACACCGCTAACAAAGATACAATCAATGACATAAACACTGGAACCGTATCGTCATTGTGAATATAATGTAAGTAAAAACGATAATGCTAGTAATAACATAAGATCGATTAGTGATGAACAACAGAGGTACCTAAAGTAACAATCCAAAATAACATATAAGAGTGATTATTTTCAAGATTCGAGTTTGGTTCTAAAGGAGAGCAAAGGCGAACCTCTGATTATGTCGTATACTCTGCTACCGTAGATTTCTACTGTAATCATTTCTACCGTACATTCTACTACCGTAGACTTTTCTACTGTAGACCTTTCTATTGAAGACTCTGCTATCCTAAACTCTTCTGCTATAGACTTGTGGTAGTTGATTGAGACTCTTCTACCGTAGACTCTGGTTGTTCTGTAGAATCTTCTATGGGATTTTTTATTCCTGACCTTGGAGGGTCAAGGTCACTGGACAGTGTTCTCTCCTTGTCACCCCGGGCATGCGCAGTTCTGGTGAGGTAAACCTCCACTGACGTCATGAGAAGTACGCTGAAGATGACGGCACTTCCGGCCACGTAGAACGACACGTTGTAGTTTCCGGTCACGTCATACAGATAACCTGACGATGAAAAAGGTATGAAATTTTCACTTAAGAAAAGGATGTAATTTTATTTTATTAGCAAATATAACATCTATTCATTAATTTATTAATTTGTATCAACCTAAAATACACACAGATCGTCTTCGAGCGGAGAAGTGAAATTATATACGCAACTAGAAAGATACTAGTAACATTTGCCAAGCTCATGCAAAGTGTACCCTTAACATGGGGACAGTGTAGCCCAATAAACTACTGCTTTGTTTCTTTGTACTTAATTAAACAAATGGTGACCAGTCCATCAAACTCCTACCACCTGCTACATTAGGTAACCCAGCACCACGGGGTGTCTGCTACAGTATCAGTTACCATGGTGACAGACGTAAGAATAGGGAGAAGAAGCAGAGACTGCATATATATTACCTGCGATTGGCGGTCCGAACAGCGTAGGTAACCCCCCGAGGCCGTACAGAATGCCCAGCGCGCTGGCCAGCCGGTTTACTCCGCAGAACTCTGCCGGAAAGACCGCCACTTGCGTCGAGTAACAGCCGGCGAACACGCCGAAACACAGGCAGCAAACCACCATGGCTGGGTACGTCTCCGCGAAGGGCAGGCACACTACGCTCAAACCGAACCCCAGAATACACACGATGAAACCCCGAAGTCGAACGAACAACCCAAGATCTGACAGCCAACCGTACGCCACTCTACACACGCAATCGCCGATACCGATTACAGATATCAGGAAGGCTGCTCTCTGTGGGTCTATCCCGAGATTTCTGGCGTGGGCAACGAGATGCACGTATGGAATAAAGTTGCCGAAAAACAAGAAAATATTCGCAAACGTGAAAACGACGAAAAACGGTATTTTGAAGAGAGAAAAGTCAAATAAGCGAGTCGAGCACAAGCTTGTGTTTCGAGGTTCGCTTGTGCTACGGTTTTCGACATCCTCCTTAAGGTAGATCGGCCTTAGCAATGCACCAATCACCAGGCCTTGCAGGGCCACCCCTGCAGTTATAAGTAGGGCTCCCCGCCAGCCATATTCGTCAATGATGTACTGGAAAAATGGCGGGAAAGCGAAAGTACCTAGTCCCGTCCCGGTCACCCCGATACCGTTCGCTAGGGCCCGTCTTTTCTTGAAGTACCTGCCTACCATGGTCAGGCAAGGTGTGTACATCAAGGAGAAACCCACACCTGTGAAAAGGAAAAATTCATTCGTCAAAGAAAAGAAGGGCCCAAGAGGTAGAAACAAAATCAACTTTCTCATGAGTAAAGAATAGTTCAAACAAATGTACCTGTGACAAAGCCTGTAGTGACATACATGGCGGGTAAACTGGTGACGAAGAAACTTGAGAGGAGACCCGAGCCGGCCACCAGACTTCCCGCCATCACCACAGCTCTGCACCCAAACACGTTCGTCAGGGCGCCGGTAAACACCGCTGTGGGAGTAGAGAATGTTGGTTATATCATGACATACATGTATTATCATATCATATAGCCAGAAGACGTCGACCAACGAAAGGCTCCATTTCCCCCATAACCTAGCTATTATAGGTCATGAATATCCGATATACTGGCACGCTTTTCAAATGGAACAGCCGTTCTGTTCCAGTGACCACGGGTAACCCCAAATGGAACACATGTTCTGTTCCAAAGACACAAATGGAACATGCGTTCTGTTCCAGTGACCGTGGGTAACCCCAAATGGAACACATGTTCTGTTCCAAAGAGACAAATGGAACATGCGTTCTGTTCCAATGACCACAGCTGACCCAAGAAGTACAGAATGAAGCGGTCTATTTTACCATTCTATTCTATTTGGAATTCTATTCGAATTCTATTCTATGAACCACGGTTAATATCGTTTCTTCCTCTCATCTATATTTACCAGTGCCATTTAGATAGGAAACTCTCCTTACAGCCGAACAGGCACGTCGTATAGAGCTGACCCAAGCTGTGTCCCTCGCGTCTTCTCCGAACGCCTCAAGGAAGTACGGGAAGAAGACGCCGAACGAATAGATGACGCCCACGACGCAGAGGTGGCACATGAAGCTGCTGAGGACGACGAACCAGCCCCAACCGCCATCTGGTGGCTCCTCACGGTACTGTACACCCTTCATCGCAGTTCAGTCACCTGCCTTCTTGGTGATTAAATCTGCTTTGCATAAAAGAAAATGGCAATGACATTTGAGTACGACATGGGTTACACAAGTCAGATGATTTTCTCGCACAAACGCAAACGTGGTGCTAAGTTGCATCTAGTTTACGGCACAGCGAACTACCAAAGACACAGTATTCAAAGCAATACCTTCTGAGGAGATGTTTTTCTGCTAATGTCAAAAGTCGGCAGGTCGTCGCTCCACCCTCGAGGTATGTATCCGCATGACCTCTTACACCTCCTGATGACCCCTACGGACTAAAGAAAACGCACCTATATGTACAGTCAAAAGTTGAAAGGAACCAACAAGTTATGAACATAAATGACATTTTCTCTTTGTAATAAAACTGTCCCTGTTATAGAAAGGTGCTAATTTCAATATTAGACTGCAAACGTTGCTGTTCTGTGGCTGGTAACAGAACGTTTGCTTTTCGCGGTTGGATGCCATCAGTTGTTCGACCAGTGGGCAGAAGCCATATATAGTTACCTTCGTCGAGGTCAAATGTTGGGTCAGGGACGTTGGTTAGGTACATTACATATATGACCGTACAAAAGCCCGTGTACTTTTTGTTGAGTCAATTAAGTATCTATATTATAGGGGTTGCCGATTTTTATCAACGGTTATAATTTGGAGTGTGGTACATGTAACGTTACATGTATCTTCATGCTTCGAATTCATGATATTTGGCAGGTACTAAGGCATTTGGGGCAACAAAGGTCAAGGACATTATGGGTAATCTAGCAGCTTTGTTATGGTTTTGACTTCTGAGTGGGACATAGATGTTTGTGCAATGGGTACCTGGTGTAGGTCGATGAAGGTTAGACATCCAGGTAATAAGATGCGCCAAGAAGCAGTTACTCAAGCAACTGGATATGATTTTATGGAAACGGTCAGACGTTTCAGGTAGCATCCATTAGCTTTCGTCAGTGACTGTGGATGCTAGCTGAAACGTCTGACCGTTTCCAAAATCATATCCAGTTGCTTGAGTACTAGTAACTGCTTTTTGGGTAGCTGGTGTAGTTTTCGGTGGGCTTGGGGGCTGTAGGCCCTGGAAAGAGTCTGTCACCCAGGCTATTGTGACAATTGGTTCTACGTTTCTGGGATGGCTACAGGCGTACAAAACTCAACAAAGGCGAGATACATTTTGTATTTAACGTTTTATTGCCATATTGATAAGAAAGGTCAATAAAGCATTTCATATTTGAGGTAAATCAATAATAAATATAATAAAAACGTAATATAAATTGTACTCATAATTAGTTTTCTTAACTTTTTGTGCGTTGTTGTCATACATTTTGTTCCCAGAAACTACCCGGCTGATTTTCTCGTCACTTTTCCCGGACTATGACAATTAAGGCAACAGCAATGGGAAATATGACACATCGAGAAAAAATTGCCTTTTCCAGAACCTGCTCTACAGGACAGTCTGAAACAGATCAAAGATGGAGGGAGAGCATAGTCATAGGAAAAGTTACACTGTTGTCTCTTGTACAAGAAACGGTGCCTTGCAGTTCTTCATGTCCTCATTTAACCTCTTCGACTCTTCTATGCCCTTGTCTGTTCCGGATGCTGCAAGGTCAAGGTCACCATTAACTGTTCTCTCGTGATACTCCCGGGCATGCGCAGTTCTGGTGAGGTAAATTTCCACTGTCGTCATGAGAAGCACGCTGAAGAAGAGGGCACTTCCGGCCACGTGGAACGACACGTTGTAGTTTCCGGTCACGTCATACAGATAACCTGACGATGCGGGAAAAATGTAAAATGATAAGTTCAACACAAACGATATCAGAATTGACAGTGAGCTTTTGAAAGATTTGAAACTGCAGTACAGGCAAAATGATTTCCAGTGTTGGCCTGGTTACTAGTAATTTCCAAGCAGATCCCTCTAGGTGGCAAAAAAACAGTATCAAATTGGCCAGGCAGTATCCATTAGCCAGAGGAGGTCGGCAGCCACCGACGGGGTAGCGACAAAAAACGACCATATATAAAAAGGTAACAATCATTCCCCTACAACCTCTGCTTGGAGGGTAGGTTACTAGACCTATTTTAGCTCCCAAGTCTGTATTTGAGGAGAGAACGAAAAAGACACGGGAGCTAAAACAGGCCGGATATTGGGGCTATATTAGCGGTCCGAGACATTGCACATTGGAAAGTAAATAAATACATGTAACTGCTTTTATCAATATGTGTGGTGGGTTCTTTACTCATCAGTATTACCTGCGATTGGCGGGCCGAACAGCGCCGGGAACCCTGCGAGGCCGTACAGAATGCCGAGCGCGCTGGCCAGCCGGCTCACTCCGCAGAACTCTGCCGCGAACACAGCCGTCTGGGTGGCGAGGCAGCCGACGCAAACTCCAAAACACAGGCAGCAAACCACCATGGCAGGGTACGACTCCGCGAAGGGCAAGCACACCAGGCTCAAACTGCATCCAAGCTGACACACGATGTAGCCCCGCAGGCGAACGAACAACCCACGATCGGACAGCCAGCCGTACGCTAATCTAGAAATTCCATCGGCAATGCCGATGACTGAGATTAAGAAAGCTGCTCTCTGTGCATCTATCCCGACATGTCTCGCGTGGGCCACAAGATGCACGTAGGGGATGGAGTTAGCGAACTGCATGAACATATTCGAAAACACAAAAACCACAAAAATCGGTATTTTAAAGAGAGAAAAGTTGAATATGCGCGTACAGCATCCACTTTTGTCTCGAGTCGATTTGGTGACACGATTTTTGAGATCGTCCTTGAGGTAGATAGGTTTTAGCAATGCACCAATCACCAGGCCTTGCAGGGCCACCCCTGCGGTTATAAGTAGGGCTCCCCGCCAGCCGTACTCGTCAGTGATGTACTGGAAAAATGGAGGTAGAATGAAAGTTCCGAGTCCAGTTCCTGTCACGCCAAGGCCGTTCGCGAGAGCCCGTCTTTTCTTGAAGTACCTGCCTACCATGGTCAGGCAAGGTGTGTACATCAAGGAGAAACCCACACCTGCGAGAAGAAAGGAAACAAGTTCATTTATAAGTATGTAAGAATTAGGAGAGTAGAAACAGAAAGATACTTCTGGTCCCGGGCTGAGAATCGAACCCACGACAAACCCGAACACCAGCTTCAGACCCTGACACTCTAACGATTCGGCTAAAAGGTCTGGACCCGTCTGACGGATCAGTTGGTAGCGCTTATCTTATACCCCCCCCCCCCACACTGTTACAAGGAAGCAAAATATGCTAGCCTGGTCACCAAAGCTATTTAGCTGCAGAGTCTCTCTGCAAATTTTTGGATCATTTTGCAGGCAGGATTATAGAGAATCGGCAGCTAAAATAGGTTTGGTAACTACTCTGTAAAAATGCTGGATTGTGGTCGGTACAATTATTGGTTGACTCGACTGTATCTCATACCGAAGTTAGGTGTGATTTACCTGTAACAAATCCTGCAGTGACAAACATGGCGGGTAAACTTGTGACGAAGAAACTGGAGAGGAGACCCGAGCCGGCCACCAGACTTCCCGCCATCACCACAGCTCTGCAGCCGAACACGTTCGTCAGGGCGCCGGTAAACACCGCTGGGGAGGGGGAAAAGGAGAATGGTACCGGCAAATGTATATATAAATATAGGATTACTAGATTTACCACGTTGTGGACGGATTGAGAAAATAAGTGACTTATGATCTTTCCTATTCAAGATGCTAACCTTAATCTCCAAGCAGATCATACATGGCAAGGCAGTATCCATTGGTCAGAGGAGTGTCCATTTCAGTTCTATCTATTCTAAGTAATAGGGTTACTATCCTTCTTTCTTTGTCTGTTGTACATGTACCATTATCATCATTATTATTTTTAAATAAGGCCACACCGACTTAATTTTATGGATGACATCCACGTGCGCATTGATTTTCGCCTGAT
>NW_017804442.1:662846-667196 GCF_001625305.1 Branchiostoma belcheri
CCCCCCCAACCCCCAAAAAAAAATCACGTCTTCAGAGGCTCTGGCCTGGCTTTAGGCCCGGATAGTCCATGGTGGTAAGCGACAATGAAGCCGGTGGTAACTCTAGCTGGAGGACGGCACCCAGGGTACCGAAGCTCCACGACTCAAGAACTCAGCCAGCAAAAAGCCAGCATGTGTCGGCCTGTCGTATACGTCGCTATGTAATGCGCCAAATTCACAATACCGGCTTTGTATTACTGTGGTTTAGTAGCTATTTTTATTTTGGCCGGATTTTCTTTTTTTTTCGCCCGCGCGCACTAGTTTGGGGGTCTTCAGAGGATGTCATCCATAAAATTAAGTCGGTGTGGCCTAAGAAAGTACACAGCAAAATCTGCATTTCTTACAGCCGAAGAAACATGTCGCTCCTTGTATAGAGCTGACCCAGGCCGTGGTTCTCGCGTCTTCTCCAAACGCCTCAAGAAAGTACGGGAAGAAGACACCAAACGACTTGGCGAGACCGACAATGCTGAAGTGGCACAGGATGCTGCTGAGGACGACGAACCAGCCCCAACCGCCATCTGGCGGCTCTTCGCGGTACTGCACACTCTTCATCACAGTTTATTCACCTGCTGTCTTGGTGACTAAACCTGCATTGCATAAAAGACAAGAGTTCCGAGATCTCATACCTCCATGAAATATGGGCTTGACATGTAAATGTTAATTTCTTCTTTAATTATGCAAATTGCCTCCACATTAACATAATAAATGCATCGTGATGTTAACTTTTGATTAACTTACACATGTACCAAGTATGAAATTCCCATCATTTACCACGAATTTTCGCATTAATTATGCAAATTAGGTCATCATTTGCATAATTGGTATCTGGTGAAGTTCCATCTGCCATAGATTACATACATTACATGTATGAAAGTACTATAATGCAAAACACTGTAATTATAGAATTTCCTCATTAATTATGCAAATTAAGTCCTCATTTGCATAATTTGCAGTTAATTATGTACATCTCTCTCTCAGCTACTTACCTACCAAAAATGATGAAAATACATTGTTTCTATCTGGACTTATTGGCTTTTAAATATTTCGCCCGAAAGTCCCCTGCAGTTCCAGAACAAGCTGCTAGGGGGACCAAACCCACACCACTTATTCCTGACAGGACAATCTATCTGCCACCAAAAAATCAAGACCATAGCATATTCAGGACAAAAGATACAAAAACCGGAAGTTCTGCTTCAGTACCAAGGTCATCCACCAGGAGGCGTATATTTGACCTTGACCTTCGTCTTCCCATGACCTACCAGCATACCAAATATCATCACAATCCATAAAGGCGTTATGAAGTTATGCTGGCCGCAAATGTGCGGAGACACAAACACACAGACAGACAGACAGACACACAGACAGACGCAACAAAAACAATACCTCCATTTTCATGGAGGTAATAACACAGGTTGTTTGTTTTCAAACACACAGCCATACAGTGGCACATTTGCCCTGAAATAGGTCACCTATTCCCCTGAGGGAGCGCGCTGCCTCGCTCGGCATAGCCACATCTGTTAGCCTGGCTCGCAAGTACAAAGGAGATTCCTCTCAGCCATGCTCTGACTCAACCTTAAACCGGAAGTGCTGCTGCAGTACCAAGGCCATCCACCAGGAGGCCCATATTTGACCTTGACCTTTGTCCTCCTAAGACCTACCAGCATACCAAATATCATCACAATCCATAAAGGCGTTATGGAGTTATGAAGGTACAAATATGCGGAAACACAAACACACATACACACACACACACACACACACGCACACACAGACGCGGCAAAAACAATACCTCCATTTTCATGGAGGTAAAAACGGCAATGGCATATGAGTTCTGTTAAACTTAAAGTACGACATGGGTCACACAAGTCAGATGGTTTTCTCGCACAAACGCAGGAAAGTAAACGTGGTGTAACAGTGGGGCGTTTATAGGCGCTGCCAACTTACCCGGCCGATGGGTCTAGACCTTTTATAATCTCCAAACAGATCCCTATCGGTGGCAAAAAAGACACACAGTATCAAATTGGCCAGACAGTATCCATTAGCCAGAGAAGGTCCGCGGCCACCGACGGGTGGTGGGGATCAGGACAAAAAAAAACGGCCATATATAAAAAGGTAACGATCATTCCCCCACAACCTCTGCTTGGACCTTTTAGCTGCTTCAGTAGGAGCGTCGAATTGTAAGCTGGCGCCTGGGGGCCGTGACAGACCATGAGGGGATCAGGAGGGGTTTTATCTGTTTCTACTGCTCGCCTTTGTTTCTTACTGTGGTTCCCACACCGGCCCTGGGAGTTCTGACAAAGAGCGCCACTCCAGGGATGTCGAATTCGGAAGATTCGAGGACGAATCTTGAAAAAGAAAAGGGGAAGTAGTGTAACAATGGGGTTGGGGGGGGGGTTATAGGCGCTGCCAACTGACCCGGCCGATGGGTCTAGACCTTTTAGCCGATTCAGTAGGAGCGTCGAATTTTGTAAGCTGGCGCGGGGGTTCGAACCCCGGGACCAGGAAGTCTGTTTCTAATGTTCGCCTCTGTTTCTTACAGTGGCCCTAAAGTTGCATCTACAGTGCAGCGAACTACCAAAGACAAAATATTTAAATCAATACCTTTGTCAGGGGGTGTCGTCACGCGTTTGTCTGAAAAAGTGAAAGTGAAAAGTCGGCAGCCTAGGGACACTCCACCCTCTCGGCACCTGCGCCTCTTGATGATCCCCTACGGACTAAAGAAAACGCATCTACATGTACGGACAAAAGCAGCACGGCACCAACAAATGATGAACATAAATGACATTTTCTCTTTGTAATAAAACTGCCCCTATTATAGAAGTGCTAATATAAGTTCAATATTAGACTGCAAACGTTGCTGTTTTGTGGTTAGTAACAGAACGTTTGCTTTTTGCGGTTGGATGCCATCAGTTGTTCGACCAGCGGAAATAAGCCCGGGAAAGAAATTAAGTATCTATTTTTAAACACTTGATGTCATGCAAGAACGAATGTATAGCAGACAAACTATGTAATTATGTTTCCAGATGTTTCACAAAGAGAGAAGAAAGTGCAACTATCAATAGATGATTGGTAGTATATAGTATCGTTACAATTAGAATATAGCTATAGCGTATATTCCAGTATGCAATACACATGTTTTGCATACTACATGTCCTCTTGTGCATTTAGCCCATCTGGGCAAGAACATGCAATAAAGATTCATATCATTATAGGGATTGCCGATTTTTCTAAACGGTTATAATATCTAATTCTGGGTGTAATGCATGTAACGTTATCATCATAATATTTGGTAGGTAAGTTTGGGGTGACAAAGGCCAAGGACAATTATAGGTAATCTAGCATGCAGCTTTGTTATGGTTTTGACTTTTGAGTGGGACATAAGTGTTTGGGCAATGGGTACCTATATATATAGTACCTATATAGTATAGGGGGTTTTAGTGGGCTGTTGGCCCTGGAGCAGAGGAGCTGGCCTGTGTAGGCCCTGGAGCAGAGGAGCTGGCCTGTGTAGCCCTTGGAGCAGAGGAGCTGGTCTGTGTAGGCCCTGGAGCAGAGGAGCTGGCCTGTGTAGGCCCTGGAGCAGAGGGGCTGGCCTGTGTAGGCCTTGGAGCAGAGGAGCTGGCCTGTGTAGGCCCTGGAGCCGAGGCCTGGCCTGTGTAGGCCCTGGAGCCGAGGACCTGGCCTGTGTAGGCCCTGGAGCAGAGGGGCTGGCCTGTGTAGGCCTTGGAGCAGAGGAGCTGGCCTGTGTAGGCCCTGGAGCCGAGGACCTGGCCTGTGTAGGCCCTGGAGCCGAGGACCTGGCCTGTGTAGGCCCTGGAGACGAGGGGCTGGCCTGTGTTGGCCCTGGAGCAGAGGAGCTGGCCTGTGTTGGCTCTGGAGCCGAGGAACTGGCCTGTGTGGGCCCTGGAAACAGTCTGGCACCCAGACTATCGTGACCGTTGGTTCTAACCACGGTTGTAACGTTGGTTCTAACGTTTATGGGACGGCTACGGGCATAAAGAGCTCAACAAAGGCACAGACTCTGCCTTTGTTGAGCTCTTTACGCCCGTAGCCGAGACAGGCACAGTGTGATAAGTTTTATTGCGATTTTGATAAGAATATTAAATAAAGGATTTTATATTAGAGGTAAATTTATTTATCTATTTATTTTAAATCAATAATAAATATAATAAAAACAATATAAATTGTACTCAAAATTAGTTTTCTTAACTTTGTGTGCGTTGTTGTCATACATTTTGTTCCCAGAAACTACCCGGCTGATTTTCTCGTCACTTTTCCCGGATTATGACAATTAAGGCAGCAGCAATGGGAAAT
>NW_017804442.1:667216-694394 GCF_001625305.1 Branchiostoma belcheri
GAGATACATTTTGTATTTAACGTTTTATTGCCATATTGATAAGAAAGGTCAATAAAGCATTTCATATTTGAGGTAAATCAATAATAAATATAATAAAAACGTAATATAAATTGTACTCATAATTAGTTTTCTTAACTTTTTGTGCGTTGTTGTCATACATTTTGTTCCCAGAAACTACCCGGCTGATTTTCTCGTCACTTTTCCCGGACTATGACAATTAAGGCAACAGCAATGGGAAATATGACACATCGAGAAAAAATTGCCTTTTCCAGAACCTGCTCTACAGGACAGTCTGAAACAGATCAAAGATGGAGGGAGAGCATAGTCATAGGAAAAGTTACACTGTTGTCTCTTGTACAAGAAACGGTGCCTTGCAGTTCTTCATGTCCTCATTTAACCCCTTCGACTCTTCTATGCCCTTGTCTGTTCCGGATGCTGCAAGGTCAAGGTCACCATTAACTGTTCTCTCGTGATACTCCCGGGCATGCGCAGTTCTGGTGAGGTAAATTTCCACTGACGTCATGAGAAGTACGCTGAAGAAGACGGCACTTCCGGCCACGTAGAACGACGCGTTGTAGTTTCCGGTCACGTCATACAGATAACCTGACGATGCAGGAAAAATGTAAAATGTTACAGGTAAGTTACAGTAAACACAAATGATAATTTAAACAAAAACGATAGCAGGAGTGACAACTGAAACTGCAGTATGGGCAAAATAATTTTCAGTGTTCCCTGGTTACCAGACCTATTTAAGCTCCAGTGTCTCTTTGGTCCTCTTTGCAAATACAGCGAGGACGAAAGAGATTCGGAAGCTCAAATAGGCCCAGTAAGCAGCTATTTTAGCAATTGGAGACGTTGCACATCGCAAAGTAACTGCTATTTTTACTTGTATTACCCGGTACCTGCAATTGGAGGCCCGAACAGTGTGGGTAACCCTCCGAGTCCGTACACAATCCCCACTGCGCTGGCAAGCCGGCTCACTCCGCAGAACTCTGCCAGGAACACCGCTGTCTGGGTGTTGTAGCTGCCGATAGACAGCCCGAAACACAGGCAGCAAACCACCTACATGTACATGTAGCAAATGGCCAAAACACAATTACTCAAAACAACTGGATAAAATTTGAAAGCGTCAGACGTTTCGGACTCTATCCAGAGTCCTTTTTTTTTATATTCCAACATATAATCACAAGACGTGGTGACGGCATTTTATAACATATGTAAGAGGACTCCAGGAAGAGTAGTGGTTGTATTGGACGTTCCTTAAATAAACAAAGAAACAAACAAACCATGGCAGGGTACGTCTCCGCTACAGGCAAGCACAACAGGCTAAGGCTCAACGCCAGCAGGCACACGAGGTAGCCCCGCAGGCGAACAAACAACCCCAGGTCGGACAGCCAGCCGTACACTAGTCTAGATACTCCATCGGCAATGCCGATGACTGAGATCAGGAAAGCAGCCCTCTGTGCGTCTATCCCGGCATTTCTCGCGTGGGCAACGAGGTGCACATACGGGATGAAGGTACCGAAGAACAAGAAGACATTAGAAATTGCAAAGACAGCGAAAAACGGTATTTTGAAGAGGGAAAAGTTGAATAAGCGCGCACAGCATCCACTTTTGTCTTGAGGAGTTTTGGCAGTATGGTTATCGACATCCTCCTTGAGGTAGATTGGTCGTAGCAACGCTCCAAACACCAGCCCTTGCAGGGCCACCCCTGCGGTTATAAGTAGGGCTCCCCGCCAGCCATACTCGTCAATGATGTACTGGAAAAATGGCGGGAGAATGAAAGTACCAAGTCCAGTTCCTGTCACGCCAAGGCCGTTCGCTAGAGCCCATGAAGTACCTGCCTACCATGGTCAGGCAAGGTGTGTACATTAACGAGAAACCCACACCTGCAACGAAACGAGACGATTCCTTTGTAAGAAGTTAAAAAATTAACTTGTTACCCCTGACTCTGCCAAGGAGGTCTTGATATTAGAAGTCTATATAACTAGATACTAGTAATAAAGTCATTGTTACAGTGAATTCAGTGTAATTTTCTACCATCTAGACAAACACAATGAAAACAAAACCTCCAAATGGTACCATACCATAAAAACACATTTCTAATGGTGCAAAATATGCTAGTCTGGTTACCAACACTATTTTAGCTGCCAAGTCTCTTTCATCCTCTCTGTATATTCAATATGTGGTAGCGTGCGTAGTCCAGTGGTTAGCGATCCTGCCTCTGGACTAAGAGGTTGGGAGTTCAAATCCCGGCTGATGTCGCTCACCCGACATGCACGCTACTGTTTAGGGTCGCAGTCCTTCGGACGGGACATTAACCGTGGTCCACTGTTCATTGTGCTTGTCGAAAAGCGCTAGGGGATTTTCCCCGGTACAATGAACCTGTAAATACTGTACATAGCAAACAAACATAGCGTCTGTCTTCTCAGTCACGACCAGTGGAAGATTAGCTCTTCAGTGAGCTAAACTGGTTCGAGATCACTTTTTTTTTCACTTTCAATATGCTGGCTGGTGGTCTGTACAGTATTGGTAGACTCGACTATGTATCATACAGAAGTTCTGAGGTGTGATTTACCTGTGACAAATCCTGCAGTGACATACATGGCGGGTAAACTGGTGACGAAGAAACTTGAGAGGAGACCCGAGCCGGCCACCAGACTTCCCGCCATCACCACAGCTCTGCAGCCGAACACGTTTGTCAGGGCACCGGTAAATACCGCTGGGGAGGGGAAAAAAGGGGAATGGTACTAGCAAATGTGTACTTAGGTTAGGCATTTTGGCGGTCTCATGATTAGTAGTGATAATCTTAGTGATTTACTAAGATTTTAATACTGCAGTGTGGAAGGATTCAGACAAAACACCTTTTCAATTCAAGATGTCAACCTGGAATATTGTTTAAGAGATATATCTACTATCCATGTAACGTTACATCTACTAGAATATTCTACTATTAAACTGTCAACCTGGAAGGTTTGAACCACTTACACGGGGAAGGACCCCTGCTACTACTATACACTAATAAAGCACATAAAGCACTATACTGCAGCATATAAGTACAGAGTTAACTACTAAGTACTCGACCATTCCTTACTATTCTATTGTATTCTATATTCTATTCTATGCTATTCTATTGTAAGTTCCAGAGCTCTATTCTATTCTATTCTATTCTATTCTATTCTATTCTATTCTATTCTAAATTCCATGGTTAATATCCTGTCTTTTTTGTCTGATATACATGTACTATTATCATCATTATTATTATTACTTTTAATTGAAAAATTAGACAGCAAAATCTGCACTCCTTGTGGCCTGCGTAGCAGGCTTATAGAACTGGGGGTTTGGTGGTCTTCGGCTGTTTTCTGATTAGCCCAGTTCAAAAAACGGGGAGAATTCAACCAGGCCGGCTATGTTGTCTATATGCTATCAGAAAATAGCACATAAAAGCTCCCAAACACCCTGAAGATCCCCCAAACCTCCAGTTTTTGGCATGCTATGGAGGCTAACTCCTTACAGCCACACAAAGCGGTTGCTCCTTGTATAGAGCTGACCCAGGCTGTGTTTCTTGCGTCTTCTCCGAACGCCTCAAGAAAGTACGGGAAGAAGACGCCGAATGACTTGGCGACACCGACAACACTGAAGTGGCCGAGGAAGCTGCTGAGGACGACGAACCAGCCCCAACCGCCATCTGGTGGCTCCTCGCGGTACTGCACATGCTTCATCACAGTTCTCTGGTTTCCTTGTTGCCCATTAAATCTGTATAAACAAGGAGGTTAAATACAAGTTTCTTGGTATAAAAGAAAATGGCAATGGCTAGTTGAATTTAAGTACTAGTTAATTGTCATGCGTCACACATCTATTAGTTACACAAACATGTTCGCATGCACAAACGCACACACACACAAACACACACGCACACACACACACACAAACACACACACATAGAGTACCCATACACACACACACACAAACACACACATATCGTTACACATACATAGACGATCTGTAAAAGTTTTGCATACAATTTTCTTGCCATGTCTTACATATACAATATCATTTAAATGTTCACAGCAAGTCGGACTTTAGACATTTGACCCTGTCCCTTTTACTTAATAACTAGTAACGTTATACGGGCCCGTTACTAGTATAACGGTACACATCCAAGGCCACTCAGAGTGAAATTTGGCCGAACTAGCGAAGATAAATTTTAAAAGAAAGCTATACCTTCTATTGTGGGTGTTGTTCCATATTTTTCTGAAAGATGACAACGAAAGTCGGCGGATTTGCAAGGCTTCACGTTCAAAGTTGCCTGTTGTTGTTGCTTTCACCTCCTGATGACCCACTTTGACCCCTAAGACTGCAAGAAAACGCACCTACAATGCACAAACAAAAGTTCAAAGAAAACAGCAAACGATACTTTCTCGTTATAATGCACAGCATAAATATTTCATAGTAAAATAAATACAGCAAAAATTACCTTTGAGTTGAAATGTTGCTTATTTGTGGTTAATACCTGAACATTTACTTTTTGGTTTGATGCCCTCAATTAAGGGATAAACCATATTTGTTATATCTCGGTCTATTTCATTCTTGTACTTAACAGAACTTAATAGATTCAATTTGTTGATCGTTGAGATATTCTTTGTATTAGTATTACACATTGTAATAGCCGTTATATGGAACACGTTGAAAGGTTTATATTAAAATACTACATAGATACTACTGATATGTAACGAGTCACCCCCAATCTTGCCCAAACAAAATGGCGGACCCGAACCGTTCTGTTGTTGTTACCGATGGTTCAAACGACGGTAGCGCCGTTTCTGGGGCCGCTGCGGGCGTACAAAGCTCACCAAAGACGGAGAAAGGAGCAGGGTGAGTTTGTGTAGACTTTGGACATGTTTTGTTGATCATAGAAGCCGTTTTGTGGCCTCAAAATACGGCAAAGTTGCAAGCCCGCCAGAAATAAATTCACTTCACAAGTTGATAGATCTCGAGTCTTTTTCTCGTTATCTTGATGCATATTTACCTCACTAGTGTACTCCCACAAATTTACCTGACTTGTATGAATGTTCATAATACTTGGTGGCTCAAAGTTCTCTTGAGTTCTGTAGCTTTTAGGAAAGAATACCTTGATTATTTATATCTCGTATTCACAAAGCCTAACGTGGTTGCCTGTTATATAGTATGATTCGCTAGAGGGCACCTATGATAAGTGTGTGATTGTTGGCAATGTTGCGGCTTCAATTTTCTTAGTGTGAGAGGAAAAGGAGAGACAGAGAAAAAATTCAATTGTAATGTTAGTTGTTACTTTTCTTTTAGTGTAATCACAAGTGTTATTCATCGTAAGGTACTCTCCAGAAATACCTGGGAATCGTACCTGTGACTTACTGTATCGGTCTCACGTCCACTCAACCCTTCAAAGGATCTTACATCCCGCCAACCTGCCCTTTTCCCTCCATGACACTCACTCACTCACTCACTCACTCACTCACTCACTCACTCACTCACTCACTCACTCACTCACTCACTCACTCACTCACTTGAACTCACTCACTTGAACTCACTCACTAACTCACTCACAAACTCACTCAGTCACTTATCACTCACTCACTCACACTCACTCACGCATTCACATACTCACACTCACTCACTCACATACTCCCTCACACACTCACTCACTCATTCTGTCATTCATTTATTTCTTCCCCAGAACTGACCCAGGTAAGATGGACCAGCAGACTCTTGCCGCCGTCTTACAGTTCCTTAAGAACAACAACCTTAAGGAGGCAGAGGCAGCCTTAAGACAGGAGGCCAAGCTGCCGGACGGGAGCGGAGACTCCTCGGGGTCATCAAGGGTCGCGACGAGCGGGGAGGTGTCGTCAGTTCTGTCAGCTTACGAGAGCGAAGGGGATCTAGCGAGGTATGGTGTGCTTAGAACTGAATGATTGGGCATGGCACTGTGGTAACAACTGTAAGGTACATGTTTGTACTTGTAAATCATTGTAAAAGGAAAAGTTGTTAATACATGTAGTACTGTTTTATTCTTATCACTTTACATGTAGACTAAAGGTCTGTATGTGTATGTTCTTGTGCTATATACACAATGTACGTACAGTCAAAACTTCCCACTATTGGGACAGTCAATAAAATCTGATCTATATTATTAACATGTGGTCACTATAATGTATAGATAGTACTAGTCAAACTCAAAAAGAAAAACTATCAAAATGACCACCAAAAGTGGTACAATGTCCAGGTGGTTGTAGAGGTTGTCAGATTTGACTGTATCTGTAGTATTATGTACTACTAGTATATCATATATGTTGGAATATTTTTCCCAACTATCCCAGGTACTGTGAGTACTACAGTTCTCTCAGCTCCTTTATCGAATCGTCCCTGGACGCTCACAAACATGAACTGGGCTGCCTGCTGTACCCTGTGTTTATACACATGTATCTGCAGCTGGTCTATAACAAACACGAGAAGGAAGCTCAGAAATTCTTCAACAGGTGGGTAGTAGACTTTCTTTACTTGCTTGAAAAGTCTTGGTGATCTTAATTTTGAAATTTATGTTGCTGGGATGTGATTGTTGATAACAGACATGCTCCATGTTTACAGTTAAAACCTTTGTTCCAACACAAAAAAATTCACCTAGAGCTTTTGACCAGTCACTCTGGTCTTCCTCAGTAGACTGACCCAGATACCTTTGACCCAGTGTTGACGTCACACTTCTATGAAGCCACGTGACAAGCTTCACTGGGTCAGTCTGCTGAGGAAGACCAGAGTGACAGACTGGTCGAAAGCTCTAGGTGAGAGAACTTTTTGTGTTGGACCAAAAGTTTTAACTTTCAACATGTAACTACCAACACAGATGAACTTTTATGAAGACAGGCATGTTCATTATTATATTGTATACATGTATTTGTTTTCAAGTACATGTATTGACACATTTGTTATGATTTCTCTAGGTTCAGTGTGGAACAGGAAGACTGGCATCAAGAGGACCTTAGAACTCTGTCAACAGGTTAGTCTCTGTCTGGGGTTATGGGTTGTTTGCATGTTGTTTTTATGCCATGGGTGAACAAATACAAGATACATTATGTATATCACTCCATCACCATCCCCATGCACAAAACTAACTGCTCCGTGACAAATTTCAGATCATTTGGCTGCAGTGCATCCATTTAAGTTTTTAACCAAATAGCAGGAGAAAAAGAAACATTGGAAAAACAATATATTTCACTCCTATATGTGTATGTGTGGTATGAGTGAAATTTAAAGATAGGGAGAGGACACAGGCTGTATTTCCTGGCAAATTTGGATCATCAACAGTTTTGTTCCCTTCGGTGAAGAATTGGGAAATGCTGAGCAGGTGGACACGTTCCCTGGGACTCGTTTGGGCAAGCAAATGCATCATATTTCACCCCATCTTCCTCCACATACACATTTTTGCTTGTTTCAGTGAAACCCGTGAGCAGATGGAGGTTAATGACCTGATAAACACCTTCCTCTGACTCGTATGGACAAGCAAATGCAGCATATTTCACCCCATCTCCCTCCACATCCATGCCAAATTAAATTGGGAAATGCTGACATTTTTTTACTTTTGTTCCAGTGAAGACCCGTGAACAGATGGAGGTTAATGACCTGATGGACACATTTTGCGGCACTCATATGGGCAAACAAATACAGCCTATTTCACTCCATCTCTCTCCACATACACAAAATGGACTGCTCCATACCTCCATGCCAAATTAAATTGGGGAATGCTGACATTTTTGGCATTTTTGCTTGTTTCAGTGAAAACCCGTGAGCAGATGGAGGTTAATGACCTTATGGACACGTTCCGGTCCAGTAAGTTCGTTCTGCGGATGTCGCGTGACTCGTACCAGTCCCTGCGGCGGTACCTGAAGCAGCACGACCACCGAGAGCTCCTCTCCATCCTGCAGGACCACCTCTTCATAGACGTGTTCGACGGCGTGCCAAGAAACAGGGAACAGGTGAGGAGTCGTGTAGTCACTCTTTTGACTCACCTTTGATATGATAATCATGTTTTTAAATTGTTTATTCCAAGGCACATTTATGTTACATACTGTAATTCACTTTGTCTTCGATTGCATCTTCTGAGTAGCAAGTGCAGGGAGGGAGAGGATATGAAAGACAAATGATTTACATGTATGTTGATATATTATGATATAACATGATGTGATAAGTTCACAGCACAGAATTGGCCATGAACAGTGAGCAGTATACTAGCCAGGTGTAAACCTCTATTCTAACTGATTGATGATGTTTGTTAAAACAAGTGTCTTTGCTGTTACAGCCATATTTACTGAAGAAACAGAAAGGATGATCTTTTAAATACCTCCGTTCATTCATTGGCTTATTAAATACACATACAAAATGTGTATTCTCAGGTCCAGGCGACATCAGGTGCTATGATGGGGGAGGCCAGGAGGGATGCTAACAAGGTCAAGGTTCTGTATGGACTACCCAAGGTAAGAAACGTCATTTCTCTGGCCATCAGTATAGTAGTACTACTCTGTATTTATATGTGTATATTGTTAGCTGGTATAACTGCCTTTTGGCGTAACACACCATCCATGCAGGCACATTACAAAGACCTCAACACTTTTCAGACTTCATTAATGACTGGATCATTATCTACATCTAACTTCTAAGTCTACTGAAAGGTAGCTTAATACTTTTCTGCTTGAGACTGCTTTTAAAAACCTACATGTAGCGTTACCGGTATATCAATTTCTGTTGATAAGTGTACGTTACTAAACATCCGCAATATTTATATTACTGCATGTACAATAGATGTACTATACGTCATGTACTTGGTTTATCATAATAATTAATATGCTAACTAATATATAATGCCAAAGAAGCATTTTACAATGCAGCATATCTTCAATCAATCAATCAATCAATCAATCAATCAATCAATCAAATGGTTTATTTGTGAAAACAAAACAAGACCTAGTAGCCATTGGCTAAATTATGTCTTGCTGTACAATTTGATTTCTTGACATATTTAGCATAACACATTAAAATTGCTAAGTTATTCAATAATAAAATCCATGTCATTATACATCAAATACCTAAAAATAACAGTTTCAATTTCAAAATTAAAACTAACAATTACAGACATATATGAAATACTAACACAATAATATACAAAATAAAAAATAAGACTAGAGGACAGACTTACCACCCTAGAAGTACGATACACATTATTTGGAGGAATTCAATATGCGGACCAGGTATGGTACTGGAGAGTTCTTATATCTGTTGGTCCTGTATTTAGTCCTGTATCTTAGAACAAAAATCTGTTAACTGCTGGAATGTACCTATGATATATTTTATTTATACCAAACTTTGTGCAGCACCTTGAGACAACATTGTCATTGTTTTGAAATGTACAACAGAAACAATCTATACAAAGTCATGACATATTATAGGAATGTATGTACTTAAAAAGACCTTAGTGTCCGAGGGAACAATATGTACTGTACTCTGTGCTTAAAAATGTAACATGAAAGGTAGAAATGTATATGTCTAAACAAAGGGCATGTACATTAAACTGTATTACATGTACAAAATGTATGTTCCTCAGGAATTACTAGTAATTGAACTAAGCACACTGCACCATGCTTTAAACATATAGCTACAATGCAAGAGTGAAATATCTAACAGAACTATGCAAACAGGTTTGGGTCCCTCAAGCTCAAGGAATGATGCATGTATACAAATGTACATACCATGTGTACATGTACATGTGCTGTCACTGCCTTACAAGTTAAGACTTTTCTCTAATCTTTTAAAGAAATTTGGATTATCTCCTTGAAGAGGGGTAAACGTCTTTAGTTCGATTGGTAACTTGTCACCAGTGAAGCCTTTACGTAACACAGGAATCACTCTTCCAATCAAATTCTTGTCCAATTTTTCTACTACCGCTGTCTGGTAGCCTATCTTAAACCATTCATCTGAAATTGTGGAAGGTGAGTACACTATTATAATGTTTCTGCTATTTTCTATCCCAATGCTTAGGTACTGAAACACACTGTCACCTCCAATGTCATCTCTACATGGAAAGTAGCCTTCTAGCTTTTTTTGTTCCAGTTTATTGACAATATCTTTCTCTGTCCAAGACTCGTCAGCTTTGGTGCAGAGTATGCCAAAGTCGTATTTCTTTCCATCCACCTCACTGATGTCTGAATTGCCTGCAAGATGGGGGGAAAGAATCTGATATGATTACAACGTTGTGATTGGTCAAGATGGAAGTGAAGTGCTTTGTTTCTTATTACACCTGCGTCAGATGTTCTATTTCATGAAATACCTGGTGGCATATCATTTATTTAAACTAACACAGTGTGGTTAGAAAGGAAACAAAAGTTTGCTATCACTATTATGATGGTATAACTTGACAATCCAGACTGTTTTTCTTAGAATTATCAAATAAATTACAGCCTACACCAAGAATTGTGTTGTATCACTTTTCTATTCATTTCTTACAAGCATAAAATTCACTCTTAACTGTAAAGTAATACTAACATGTCCTAGGGGTCAGTTTATTTATCAGAACTCATTACCACAGGTTTGAATATTCACCTGTGGTTGAATATAATATGACTTTATCTTTTTTTTTTGTATTTTGGAATGAAGAAACTGTAACATGGCTTACCTGTACCAGAACTACGTGGCTGTTGAATTGTAGCTTCCACACTGCTTGGCTGTCCCACGACATTTCCCTGTTCGGTTTCACTATCACCGAGTGAGATTCCACTATCACTGAGTGTGAGACTCCTGACTCCGTCTGCAACCTGCTCATCTGTGTTTGGATTGTCTTGGATCGGTGTCTTGTCTTCTTGGTTGCCCTCAGTATCAGACAATCTAGACTGTTTTTCCACTTCTGTGATGATGGCTTTTTGCCCGTCCAGGATGTCTTTCATGCCTTCTTCAATTTTTTTTTCCAGGCTTCCCAGTGTCTCCAAGACTTCATTATGCTGAGCAGTGAGCAAGTCTTTCACTTCATTTTCTTCTTTGTGGAGCTTTTCAAATTTCTCCTGGTACGTCTTGGCCATTTTAGGATCAATAGTTTCGGATTTTCTTTTTTGGATTTGATCCTTGTCTCCTCCCAGTCCTATCAGGATGTCAGCCAGCTCCTTCCATAACTTCTTAAACTTTGTGTTAGACAAGGCTGTGTCCGTGATGTGCCCATAGTTCCTGTTTCTGAATAGTCTTAGTCTGATGATCCAGGCTATGGGAGATTTGTCCCCTTCTGGAGGTTCTTTGTTCCAGCCCGTTTTTGGTGGTTTAACGTTACAAAGTATCCCCAGCAGAAGACTCAGAAGGGCAATGTCAAAGTGTTCTGAACTGTCAGCAGCTGTTCCAGGTGATGGGTACACCGTTTTCTGCTGATCAAAATTCAAAATTCCCAACACAGGATCTGTGAAGTTTTGTCTATTTCTCCTCAGCTGCTCCTGGAAATTTGGAGGCTTCATTCTGCTCACTTCCTGGTCGAACACCTTTCTCACCAGTTTAGTGCCTTCATCAATAAGCAGAGCCTGTAGCCTTGCCCCATTGGCTGTTTCTGGGGTGTACGGGTCTCCTCCTGTGGCCATCTTCAGTTTTTATGAAATTCTAAAGAGAAAGCAAATGTGCAATTTGAGAAACATTAGCTCAAAATCAGTTCTAGTCCAAACATGGGGAAAGGGCTACAATAAAGTTATGTACTGTCTTTAACACAATTACTGAGCCAACAAAAATTTACTTACCTGTCTCTGAAACTACTATTACTTCATCTTACACTACGGTAACTTAAAACGCATACTTTGTGGTTCATTAATCGTGGAGCTAGCATTGAACTTTTAGTACCATATGGCATGGAAAAGTACTGGCGTCTGGACTGTACCTTTATGAATTGGGAAGGCAACTGTACATGCCTACATTGAAAAGAAGTACATGTACACACAGGTAGAGTCATGAAAAGAGATAAATCTGTTCCCCCCTGGCTTGAATTATGCCCTCAGATACATTATATTATGTAAGAATCCAGTAAAATTTAAGTGCAAATATTATTCACGCCCCTATGTTTCAATGGTCCCCTCCCTAACCAGTTTGAACAGGTTTGAGGGACCTGTTGATTGCACAATGTTATGCAAGCAAGTTGGCACCAAGCCAAACATGACCCTTTGTTCTGCTGGTCAGGCAAGGACCCATAGGTAACCCAAAACAATGCCTGATTTTGTGTATGTCTATACAAAGGGTGGTCAGAAAATTGAATTTCTGGGTCTCATACAATTCACACGAATGCAGTATATTAAAAGTAAATTAAAACAGACTTCCTAAACTCCCCCCCCCCAAATATCTCGTGTATATATTATAGTATGAGATATTGGGGGGGGGGGAGAACCTCCTTGGTTGAGGGGGAAGGATATCAAATTTAAAGGAAGCAAAAGGACTATAAACAAAGAAGGGGAAAGCAGGAAATGTCTTGCTGATGAAAACGAGATGGCAAAACTTAGCAAGAATTGTCATTGTATTGTTTAATGTTACTTGTAATAGGCATTCGTCGGTCTTAAAAGACCACGAAGTACTTAGGAGTCTGATATATCAATTTACCAATTGATGACAATGATAAGGGTGGGGGAGGAAGGAAGTTACATGTAGCACACTTTGTAGGTTGTTAACCGAAGTTTATTTTGTTCCCAGGAGCCAGACATCAATGTTCCCCTGAAAGACAATGATAAGGGTGACCAGACTTAACCATAAGGAAGTTACATGTAGCATAGGTTATCATATGTGTTAACCGAAGTTTATGTTGTACTTCAGGAGCCGGACATCAACGTTCCCCTGGATGACGATGATGAGGGTGGGGACGGGGAGGACAAACCTAAGAAGAAGAAACAGAAGAAAGACCTGCTGCTCAACAAGAACAAGAAAGCCGACCCCAACGCACCCCCTCCCAGTCGCATACCGCTACCGGAGCTAAAGGGTAGGATTCTGTTACTCATAATAAATGTTAGCATCACTGTACAATTAGACAATAATATGTAAATCACTTAGAAATCAGCTACAGGGATCTCTTTCAATTGTAACTTTATGCATGTATGCTGTAACAGATGAAAAGGACATTAAACAAAGTACAACACATTTCTTTCTAGATTGTAGATGTCGGACCCTTATTGAATATTCGCCTACAAATGTATTTGACATGTGAATTTAAAAAACTTCATTGATTGTGAAGAAAGAACATTGCTATACAGTATTATGTAGTTTGTAAGCCACTGTACTGAAGACAAAGTGCTCTAGTATACAAGAAAGGGAATTATCTTACTTTTTATTTGTTAGAGATCCTCTAGGCTTTTTAAATTTCAAACTCATCAATTATGCTATACAGATTTGACTACATTATCAGACTGTTTAACAATCCTTTCCTCCACCCCAGATGCAGACAAGCTGGAGAAAGTTCTGAGCTGGAAGGAGGGTCTGAAGCGAGTACCGCTCGGGAGGGACAACCTGCCTTCCATCTGTTTCTACACGCTGGCCAACGCCTTCCAGAACGTGTCAGCTGTAGGGATATCTGAGGACTCAAGCCTACTGGCTGCAGGTTAGAGTTAGGACAGTTGTGTACAGTTTAACTTAGGGTTAGGTTGGGGTTGGGGTTAGGGTTAGGGGTAGGGGTAGGTTAGGGTTCGGGTTAGCGTTAGGGTTGGGGTTAGGGTTGGGGAAAGGGCTAGGGCTAGGGCTAGGGCTAGGGCTAGGGCTAGGGCTAGGGCTAGGGCTAGGGCTAGGGCTAGGGCTTAGGGGCTAGGGCTTAGGGGCTAGGGCTAGGGCTAGGGTGAAGTATACATGTATTTACACATTATGAATCCCTGTGCAGGATTTGAGGACTGTAAGTGTGTGTGTGTGGAGTCTGTCCCCCCAGCGGCTGCGCACCATGCGCGGGGCCTCGGAGCTGGTTAGGGTTAGGGTTAGGTTAGTGTAACACCTGCTAGTGAAACTTACATGTACATCTAATCCCTGCTCAGGATTTGAGGACTGTAATGTGCGAGTGTGGAGCCTGTCCCCCCAGCGTCTCCGCACCATGCGCGGTGCCTCGGAGCTGGACCAGCTGGACAAGGAGGCGGACGATATCGTGGAGAGGATGATGGACGAGAAGTCAGCGGCAGACTCATGGCTCCTGCACGGACACACCGGGCCGGTCTACGCGACCAGTTTCAGCCCCGACAGGGAACAGCTACTCACGTCGTCAGAGGACGGGACTGTCAGGCTGTGGAGCCTCCATACATACAGTAACTTGGTATGTAAGGGCTTGTTAACCACCTTACATATAATAATAATTATATATACTAACTTAAACATAAGGTATGTAAGGCCAAGTTTTTGCTAAGGCACCAACCCCCATAACATGGGTTGTCAGAATACACTCAACCTGCACAAACTTACTGACAGTAACTTTGTATGTCAGGGCTTGTTTTAACCAACTTCACCAAAAATAATTGAAAAATTGTGGGTATTCTCATATTGTTATATTTGTGTTTTGAGGATACTTAATATCATACTAAGCATGCTGCTTTCTACCCAATCCTCAGAAAGCAAATGTGAATGGAATAAAACAAAGTTTTTGTTTCTTCCAAGGTGGTGTACAAAGGGCACAACTACCCGGTGTGGGACGTCCAGTTCAGCCCGACGGGGTACTACTTCGTGTCGGGGGGTCACGATCGCGTGGCTCGGCTCTGGGGCACCGACCAGTTCCAGCCCATCCGGATGTTCGTGGGCCACTATTCCGACGTGACCTGCATCCAGTACCACCCCAACTCCAACTACGTCGCCACCGGGTCCAGCGATCGCACTGTCCGCCTCTGGGACGTCCTGAACGGAAACTGTGTACGCGTGATGACAGGACACAAGGCAAGTTGTTTCAAACATTATGGATGACATCCACGCGCGCATTGATTTTCGCCTGTACTAAAAAAAAATCTCCAGGTTCTCCCCCGAGGCTCTGTGCTACAATGTATGTGCTGCAATTCACAATACCAGCTTTGTATTCCTGTGGTTTAGCTGCATTTTATTTTGGCTGGACTTTTTTTTTTCATTTGCCCGAAACGCAGTCACTGGTTTGGGTGTCTTCAGAGGATGTCATCCATAAAATTAACTCAGTGTGGCCTTACAGGAGTTTGTATGTACTTGTATGGTCCGAAATTAATAAACCATTCAGCTTTGTATTCCTGTGGTTTAGCTGCATTTTTTTTTAGCTGGACTTTTTTTCATTTGCGATCTTCAAAGGATGTCATCCATAAAATAAGCCCGTGTGGCCTAACAGGCTTTTGTATGTACAGTACTTGTATGGTACAAAATTAATAAACCATTCTCTCTCTCTTTTTCAAGGCGGCGGTCCACACGCTAGCCTGGTCACCCGACGGACGTTATCTAGCCTCCGCAGGTGTGGATAAAAACGTCCTGCTCTGGGACATCGCGTACGGTCGGCTTCTAGCAGAAATGAAAGGACACACCGACCCTGTCTACTCTCTTTGCTTCAGTAGGGAGGGTACCATACTAGCCTCCGGTGGCATCGACAACACTGTTAAGATATGGGACGTTCAGAAGGTTTTTGAGGAGATCGCAGGTTCGGACGATTTGACAAGTCTAGACCGGGCTTCGTTGGTGGAGGTTGGGCCGCTGCTGTTGGGCTCGTTTGCGACTAAAGCCACACCGGTTTTGAAGCTGCATTTCACACACAGGAACTTACTGCTGGGTTGTGGGAGATACCAGCATAACTAGGACTGGAGGGGGGGGTGATAGCTGAAGACATTCCATGAACTTATTTTCTTGTATTGTATATTATGTACATGTACATTGTATGGCCTCCTGTCAATATTGACCATGGTAAAATCCTAATTGATAACAGCCCTACAGCTCTGGCAGTCCTATATGAGAATGACAGTCTCTGCCACATACATTTGTACATGTACATGTAAGGCACATCTGTAAGCTGACTCAATATTAAATGCATTCATTTTTGCAATTAATTCACCTGTGACTCAATTAATGTGAAGGGCTCACCAGCAAACTGTGTCAAGTGTCCTAACTTTACAGATAGAAAGTCAGCAATCAACTCTGGGAATATGATGTGTACGTAATATGATTGTAAATAAATGGAAGATATTAATGGATTACAAAACACAACACAAAAGGTGGGGATTTACATGTAGTTTAGGTGACCAACAACTGACGGGATTCAAACCCCTAACCATCTAGTCCAAGCATCATAGCTGTAAAATAAAACAACACAAATCTGTTAATTTCAACCTGTTTTATTATTCGTTGTTTCCTTTATTTCAAATCACCTCGCTGCGCGCAAGGGAGATTTTTCCTCTAAAAATACACTTATTGTGCTAGTCTGGCTACTTCCCCACCTTAAACTCAGCTTCAACTTAAGGCTAAGCCTCAACTTCTCACTACAAAATAATCTGGGACGAAACTCTTCCGGCTAAATCATTGTTTTATACAGAACACACATAACAATAATATATATACAAATTGTCATTATACAATAATAATAAGATGATGTCTTTGTCACGCTGTCTGAAGTAAGGGACTCTATATAGAAAACTTAAGGGAATCATATAGAATTAAGAATGTTGACATGAAAATACTAAATATGTAAACCAACTGCAAGCACTTTTTGGTGTGAAGATGAGAATTTTACATTGATGAGTCATATAAAAACATTACAAGATAATTATTACAAAGATACATAAAGTAAACTGTTTGGACAATGAATCAAAACTGACAAAATGTAGGACAATTTAAGGAAAAAACCATCAATGGAAAACCATAGTAACAAAGTCAATTTGAGCTAGAACTATCCAGCAATGAAATAGCCTATGCATAAGTGCCATGTAATAAGGTTTACAAAATACAGGCATTAAGTACTACAGAACACGAAAGAAATGAATACTAAAAGGAAAATAAATATGACACTATGTTCAGCACTAAATGCAAAATATACATTGCTCCTGCCATACACAGTTAATCATCTAACTTCATTCATGTCTCCAAAAGGTATGAAATGCTTACAAGAAACCTTGTTTAAAACAATGCAAATGCAGACGTGCTACAACCAGGCCCCACTGCATGTCTGCAAAGCTGGCGTTTCGTGCCAAAGAGTACAGAAAAACAGACTTGAGTATGTAACTGTTCTTTAGAACCGAGCTTGCTCCCAGCTTATGTACATGTACAACATTAGAAAGTCAAGTTTTTTGACCCCAGGATAGGATTCTTATATCGCACGTTTTTCATAGCGCTGCTTGCCATATTGCAAAAAGGTAGCACGGATATTTGGGAGCTCTACAGACATCCTTTTACAAATTAAGACTGGCCTTGCAAGGCCACTCAGCTTTTTCGAGCCCCCTCTACAAAGCGTATCCACAGTGACTCACGTGATCTTCATTTTCATACCAATCAAAAAGATTTTCATTCAATGAAGACAGAAGAGGGTTTTGAAGCCACAAAATGCTGCCTACCATATTGGTGTCTCCTTGCATTTCAGTGAATCGTAGCTAAAAATACATCTGAAAAAGCTTTCAATCTTTCTCCTGTTGTTCTATATATACTAAGGGCACTCTTCTGAAGATTTCTGGATGTCTTTGTTGTGAAGCTTTCAAAAGCAGTACTAGTTGTAAGTATCGATTGTATATAAGAAGGCCATGCCAATGCAATTATTTGGTTAACATATTTTAACAAAATATGCTTCACTAGCAAAATGCAATATAAACAAAGCCTAGGGTCCAGGATAATGCCATTGTGCACCCAGTTTTATAGAGTGAATACAGTCATATTCAAGTTTTCTTCTTGCCCTCTACTTTCATGATGTCTTAGCTGCTAGCTATATTTTCTCCTCAAAATGTGTGAGTCTAAGACATGGAAATTACATGTAATTAGAGTGGCTTTAAAAGCTATGAGCTATGATTCACTGATAACAAAACAGGACACCAACACAGCAGCGAGAGCTAACTCCATGCCAACGTCACGCGAGCGAGCGCGTCGTGAATATCTAACCGTAACCATAGCGGCGACCCCGTAACCATAGCGATGACCCCGTGTATTATACGCCCTGTGGCGCGGGCTGGAGCTCGCGGATCTGTTTGATGAGGTAGGCCTTCTCGTCGTTGAACTGTTCATCCTCGGTACGGTCGGTGTGGAACCCCGTCAGGAACTCCACCAGCTTGGCCTGGTTCTTCAGCAGGATGTCCAGGATGGGCTTGCTCTTGTTCGGGTTGGCAACAAACACCTGGAAACATACCACAAGAAATTCTTTGTTTACCTCACAAAAACATCAGCAGCTAGTGTAATGAATAAGACTTGGGAGAAACAGGAAAAATCCTCTCTCCTTCCAGTTCACACATGCAAAAAGATTTCAATTTTGCCTGCTTCATCAAATTAAGAAAAGAATGCAGAGGACTACAATGTATCTTGTTACTCTGGTCAATGTGTTATAATTGTTTATAGACCTATAACTTACTAGTTGCTCACACACAAACTGAATGCTCCTGCATTCATGTGTAACTCTGTAAATTAAGTAACTAACCAATTACCAAATTAACTAGCTAGTTTTGTAACTAACCAGTCAGTAACCGATCTCACCTTGAAGACATGGAAAGCCTCGAACTGAATGTTCCTGCTCTTGTCCCTGAGTAACTCAGTTAACTTAGTAACTAACCAGTTAACTTAGTAACTAACCAGTTAACCGGTCTCACCTTGAAGACATGGAAAGCCTCAAACTGAATGTTCCTGCTCTTGTCCCTGAGCAGGTTCATCATGAGTTTGAGGTTGTCTGCGTTACTGATGTATTTGGTCATGGTGGTGAAGTTATGCCGGTCCAGCAACAACTCTCCCAGCAACTTCAGAGACTGCCTCTTGGTCACATAGTTTTCTGATGTTAGCAACTGCTGATAGTGCCCAAATACCTGCAGAAACAAGAAATATTTATATAAATCTGAAGCACATGCATGTGCATCTACCAGTGTAGTACTGTAACTCTCCCAGCAACTTCAGGGACTGCCTCTTGGTCACGTAGTTCTCTGATGTTAGCAACTGCTGATAGTGACCAAAAACCTACAAATACAAGAATTATGTAAGTAAATCTGAAGTACATGTGCATGTATGTGTATCTAGCAGTGTAGTACAGTAACTCCCACAGCAGTTTTAGTGACTGCCTCTTGGTCACGCAATTCACTGATTATGTTAGCAACTGCTGATAGTGCCCAAAAACCTAAAGACACAACAATTACTTATGTAAATCTGAAGCACATGCATGTGTAACTGCCAGTTTAGTACTGAATCTCAGTAGTTCCAGCAACTGCCTCTTGGTCACATAACTCACATTGTCCTCTGAAAACATTAGCAACTACTGGTGGTGGCCCAAAACCTGCTAAAGAAGATAGAATTCAAAAAGAGATTTTTAAACCAAAGGCCTACAAATTTCATAGAGTGCACACATGCACAGCTAACTTAAATGTAATAGTACATAACATGGGCCTCAGACTGGGTTGGGAAGTACATACCTTGTCGTAATTCTGTTCCAAGAACTCCGCACACAAGATTTTGTGTTTTGTCAGAAGGTCCTGAAAAAGGCAAACAGAACACAATCAATGAAGGTACAGTACTGTATCTTTTGATCAAGAAAGCACATAACAATCATACATGTATGTGTAGAGGTGGTCACTATTACTTCAGGTTTGACTGTACTTTTCGAAAAAAACGAGATGATCTATACCTTGAATGTAGCGAAAGCGTCGGAGGCCAGGTCGAAGGTTGACATCTCCACGTATCTGAAGAAGTCGTAGAACTGGTTGGAGTACAGCATGATCTTGGCGAGGGCCTCGTGCCTCACACACTCTCTCAGCATGATGCCGCAGTTTAGAGCAATCTCAGGGGTCTCGTAGCTGTGGGGAGGGAAAAACAAAAACACTCTTAAGCTTATGTGCCCTCTGGTAGAACATTCAGGAACTGCAGTAACTCTCAGCATGATACCACAGTAAAGCAGTGAAGGGCCCTCTGGCAGAAAATGCAGAAACTGCAACATAGAAATACTCAAACATACACCAGCTGACACAGCAAAAAACAAAAGTTTATTTTGCTTGGAAAATGAAAACTGTACATCTTCAGGTAATTGATTTGAAGAAATATTGATTGATTGGAACAAATATTGATTGATTGATTGATTGATTGATTGATCGGTTTATTGATCGATAGGTAATAATTACTCACCCCTTCATGAGAGTGAAGAGGATCTCCTGTCTGGTACAGATGTACTCGACTGTAGGAGACCTGGTCCCAATCTGTCTTCTCAAGATGTTACTGAAGATCTGTGCAACGTCCTTCTTACCCTGCAAGGAACAGAGAAAACACTTCTTAAGATCATGGCATTTCACCTTAACCTTTAGCTCACATTTTGCTACCGATTCTGTACTGTATTATGGGGTTAGGCAGCAAGGAGTGGGATAGGACAAACTTAAAAGAGCATGGATGATAGTGTTGTATAGTTAATCTACATCAATTTCTTTCCTTTGTTCTTGGTCTTGGACATTTGAAAATTAAAGTCACAAGTTGCAAATGTAGCATTCAAGAGAACAACATCAAAACAGAGGGCTGAGAAGAAAAGACCATCTCTTTACCTCTTTATTCACTCCCTGAAACTGTTTGTACCAAGGTACAGACTCTTCCATACACAACTGATTTTCTCTCCATATTCCAGTCTTTTCTTTATTAATCTCAGACCCAACATCTTCATATGGTAGTCCCTTGGATTACAAATTAATGTATTTTCCCCATTAACCCAAGCATAAGACTCCAGTCTATAGTGGCCACCTTTGACAGGAGACCATTTCTTCCTGGTCCCCTGAGTAGCCACTATTGACAGTATTTCCATCCCCATGATGTAAAAGTTCCCAGGAGAGTTAGAGGCAGCCAGTCTGTCTGGCTCTTGATTTTAGTAGGTCAGCGTTGCTACGTTAGCTAGCCCTGATCTCAATTTTCCGCATGTACTAAAAACCATTAATAATTCACACCAGCTACAAAACTGATGATGCACGGAAAACACTACAGAGCACCTTAAACTCATTTACAACGGTTTCAGCCACTTAATAATTTTGCAGCACGGTTGAAAATCAAGACTTTGTGGTGTCTTCAAAGATACCATGAAATCTTGATTGAGTTCCTGGCTAAAAGAGCAATGCAATGCAAGACAAAGCACCTACACGCTCACAATGTTAAATTCATAAACTGTACTTCAAGTTCAAAATTTGCTCAGTTCTTGAAGGGTTACTAGTAGTTGGTTTAACTTAGTGTACAATAGGGATCTGTATGCTCTGAGTCTGAGAATCCTGTGACCTTTAAATAATCTTTGAAATTACAAAAAAATATCATTTAGATTCTTATCTAAAAATCTGCCTCCAACCAACTCAACTTGAAGTCAATTTTGTGTAGAATGTTGATAAGAGTTACTGGGTATGATCATATCTGAGACTAGTTGTACATTTCCTGGTCCAGCTGAGCTATTGTTTTTTGGGGGGGTAATACACTCTAGCCCCCTAACTATTCATACCCCCTGGCCTTTCTTCTGAAAACTCACTTCGAAGTCTACTTTATGTTTAATGTATACATCTTTTCTTGGGGGGGCTTCTGGCCCACTAGCTAATAATTACATACCCCTTCTTATCTAAAATGCAGTCCCCTAACTCACCTACATTGTAACTCACCGTCAATTTTGTGGAGGTTGTTGATGAGTGTGATGATCGTTAAGTTAAAGTTGTACATTTCTTGGTCCAGTTGAGCCATTGTTTTGAGCCCTTGCTAACTTTTCAGGGTCTTTATAATTGTTATTAACTCACCTCGAAGTCAATTTTGTGTAGGTTGTTGATGAGTGTGATGATCATGTCAGAGTTGTACATCTCCTGAGCCAGCTGTGCAACCAGCTCTGTCACAGGCTCCTGGTCTCCTGTTCCGTACAAGATGTTCTTCATCGCTACCAAAGTCTTGGACGCTTCTTCTGATGCCTGTAAGGAAAACAGAAGCATGAGAATTTAACCTTGGAACTTCAAACTCAATAAGTTAATAGCAATGTTACCACATGCCACCAAATGCCTTGGAGGCTAACTTTTGTAGGTGGGCCAAGTGACGCAAAAGGAGTTGTATTTTTCTCTCAAAACATTCAGCTCCTTGTTACATCACAGTAAGTAACTTAAAGTTAAAGGTGCTCATTGACAAGTTTTTGTTTCTTTGTTTCATATAACCTGTAATCTGCCCATAGGTCTAACACACTGATTTCTATAGTAAGTACGAATAAACTTGGTGTGTCACACCAGTTGAAGTACATGTACATGTTCATTGTATGCTGGACCAATATTTTATCACCCCATTCCAGAAACTATATATGCAACACCTGAAGTTTGTAGGAGAATTTGTCCCCAGACCCACCTTCTCTGTCTTCTTGTCGGGAAGGTCCTTCCGTTTCAGGATCTCCATGGCGTCTCGGAGCGTCTTGGCGAGCTCCGCCGGGCTCTTCTGCGACTTGCCGAACAGCGGCATGATGGGTAATGCCTCAGGGCACTATAGGATAGACTCTCTCTCTCCTCTGTGACAATACCTCAACTGTATAGGAAATAAATGTACAGTTTTAGGATGGAAAAAGGAGGCTACATTAGACACAATTTGCATTTTATTTTTAAATCCAAAAAAGAAAACTGAGCTTTCTTCAAGGAAAACATACATGTAATCTAATCAAGTGTAAAACTCATTTTGTATAACTTATAAGGCTTTTCTGGTAGCTAATAGTGCAAGTAAGACAAAGATACTGCAAATACAGATACAACTTCACTGTGGAGTGATTAATAACCCTGTTTAATCACGCCTATTCTTATGTTTTGAGAAATGGAAGGCTCAAAACTTTCTAGAAAACCAGGGAAAGTTTCTCCAAATGTTCTCATTGGTATTCAGGTATCGACTTTTAAGTCTTAAGTCTAGACATTGTCGAACCTTAAGATTTATAGTGGAAACTTAAGTGTCGTCTGGAGGATTGGAGAGTGCCCAAGATCAATGTGTAATCAGGCAGAGGAGAATTCTGGACATCTTGCTGTATTACTTGGGCAACATCCAACCGAAAGTTAACACTTGCAAGTTGTAGGTACGACCACCATGGGTGGCATGTGGCGGGCTGATGGAATCTATTACAGCAGCCCTGCGGTTGGATCACTGGTCCAGGGTTCAAATCCCATTGGAGCTCTAAACTTGCAAACCACACATAAAATGTGTTAGGCCACACTAATTTTATTTGTTGGTTCAAGGATTGAAAAAAGGGAAAACTTGTAGCCTGTCACACACATGTACAGTAGGGAGTAAATTTATTTAGTATAATTTACTTCCAGTTATGGGTAGCACCAGTATGTGATGTAATTATTTTCCTCCTAGCCCTCTGTTTAGCCTCTACCAGGCTTCGGGAAGCGGCTGGAAAGAGTAGAAATCGGCCAAATAGAGAGATAACATGCCGAGGGAGTTGGTCCGTTAGAGAGTACATTTTGCAGCAAACTGTTCTCTCCCAGCAGACCAACTCCCCTGGCATGTTATATCTCTCTATTTGGCCGATTTCTACTCTTTCCAGCCGCCTCCCGAAGCCTGGTAGAGGCCACTCTGCATACATCAGGTCATTTTGTGCTATTTCTATTCTGGAACTTTCAAGAACCAAGGAAATAAATTGAAGTGGCTATATGCTGACAAAATGTGACAATAAAATCTCTCTAACCTTAGTTTATATTCGGTTGTGACCATAAAGCAATTTTTCATTGATAGTAAAAGGTCAGCCTTTCAACTGTCTGAATAAACATGATATATTACGTATGCAAGCAGTAGCAGAATTAGTTTCTAATGCCAGATTTTTCAGCCTCCATAGTAGGCTCTGCTTTTGGTTTGTCTGTATGTTCTTTTCTTGCAATTTCAAAAGTTTTTTTTTTTTTGCAAATTTCAGCTCGCAGGTGAGTATGTCAATTCCTAAGTATGTTTCAACTTTCATAGAATTAGAAAAATTTTTAAAGATGGTAGAATCTAAGTGCACCACACTGGCAAACCTTTAACATATGTGTTAGGAACTTAGAGCTATAAAACCTAATTGCTTAGGAATCAATTCAATGATGTGACAATCTATTTCAGCTTGCTGACACTAGCGACAGTGCCAACTACAGAATAAGGGCAATCATTGAGGGACCCAGGGGAATATATCAGTACATGACAGACATCCCTCCGTGACTGAAATAACTAAAACGTAAAAGATTTTCAACGGTACATAGTATTAGTAAGGGCTAGCAGGGCTCCAAACTACACATGGCTGTGTATATGTAATATCAAGTCTTATAACTCCGTAACATACCCTATTTACATTTGTATATACATGTATTAGAGTTAGACTACCACATCATAGAAAAGGTGAACTTAAAGAAATGTACTAATAATACTAATGCATCATCGTGTGGCGTCGTGTGGTATAGTGGTGGGGCTTTCGGCCCGGGACCCGGGGGCCCTGGGTTCAAATCCACCTACTACATACCCCGATGTTGTGCCCTTGGGAAAGGCACTTAACACACATTTCCTCATACAGCCAGTCTCTGAAAGCTGTCAAAAACTTTAGAGTTTGACGTTAGGAAGGGCATCCAGTCAGTAAAAACCTTGCTTCAAAAAAAGACTTGCACAGGCTTGCTGTTGTGCACCTCAGCATGCTGAGGGGCAAAATGGCAAGCCCAAACATGCACCTGTGCAAGCACGTCTATACCCCCGAAATACGGGGAATCAATAGACGTAAAACTTGGATAAGAAGAAGATCATCAGTACTCCCTAAGGTATCTGCAAAATGGAAAAATAGATTTTAGGAAGTATGGATCCTATCCTATCCTATTGTATCCTGGACAAAGCCCTTGTGGGGCATCATGCCCAGACAAACTAGAGACTGTTCAGAAACCATGTCAGTTCTTTACATAGCTTTTTGACTGGTGGTAACAATTGCTGACACAGCAAACAAAAATACACTGAGTCAGTGACTGATGTACTAGTACGCAGGTACAGGGTTGGTGCAGGTTAGGTGCAAGTAGACAACAAAATACCTGAACAATCTGTAGAAGAAAGTGGTATATTGAGCCCTGCAGAAAACCTTCATTGGTATAACAAGCAAGGAAGGCATTTCTAAGGGCTTAGTAACACACACATACACATACATTACCTGATTACTCCAACAAAGGCAGCAATGTTTTCAGTGACGTTAGTCTGTGATCAGCTGACGACTGGCCTAAATTTGTTCCCAAATCTAGTTACACGAGTAACACGACTGTATTTCCCTCAAACAAGTGCCACCTTATAAAGATGTCTCACTATTTGAACTATAAAACCAGTTTGCGCTTGAAGTTCAGAAGTTGAAATATCTCTTTAGGGACACTTCTGGGACATATTGTACAAGGTGGGGTCATTTGGTGTAAACACACATGTGGTACACACACACACACACACATATATATACATGTATATATATGTATAAATACATTATAATACTAATACTAGTATACATGTAAAGATTTCTTACCACTTGAACTGGAAAAACAGCACTCACTGATGAGTCAGTTCAAAAGTTGAGAATTTGATCTAGATCTTTAGATCTTTAGGAACATTTCTGGGACAGTTTAAGTAAATGTAGGAGTTAATTTTGAGTCCTGGTGTCCAGGCCGGCTTGATCCGGACCAGCTCACAGTTTGGTGTGAGGATCTATTGACCCCAATGTGACAACCTCAGGTCATTGCATGGGTACTGGGCAGCAAACATTTCATTTTCATCTGATGGAGATCTCTATGTTCTTAGAGTTAGCAAGGACATTATAGACACAGTTCAAATAAGGATGATGCTATCTTTAATTATAGAACCTTGCCTTTGAGAAATTGCCTTATACATAATACATATTCAAATTCACAAGTGTTTACCCTGAAAGACTTTTAAGTGTGAACATAACAGAGTGCAAAGAAAGCTGTCAGTTAAACTAAACACGGTGGTAAAATCTGGGTTGCAAAGTTCCCACATGCCATAGAACCCGAACTGTGTTCGATCGTGTTCGATCTGGGCAATTCGAATCGAACCCGCGTTCTATTTCGGGGTCACCTGCGGTCATTTACAATAAAGCGGCAAAACAAGCCTTTCTGCCTCCGTGCCGTGCAACAGATAAAAAACAACACTTTTCTATAGATAAAAACAGTTTCCTGGACAGTACATGTCCGCTATCATTTTTTGTGGACATGTAACATGTAGCGAAGCTACTGTCGTATCCTTGGGTGACCTTGAATACTGTAATGATTCTTTACGCCAGTATGAATAACACAATGCAGACTTTTGGTCGACATGACATGTCTGCAAAACTCGTTTTAACCTGCAAGCATGGAAAGTCAAGCATACCCCATTCACGGCTCAAAATGACCGTTATGGTTGTCCCGAAAATCGTGTTTTAGGGATTTTTTAAAAATGGCCTCAATTTTGAATTATGGGTAATTTAGTGCGAAAAATGTAAAGAAAAATCATTTTTTCACCAATATGTCGACAAAAACTAGACTTAAAATACAGAAATTAAAAAATCCCTAAAACACGATTTTTTATCTTATTCCTAGTCGTCGAAAAATATAAAAATCGGGAATCTGGGGTAATATACGTAGCCAGGTTAAAACGATGTTTGCCTAAAAACATGACATGACTTGTGGTCGGAAATCCGAAAAAAATCGTCTTTCGGAGCGAAATTTTGAAAAATCAATGATTTAACATAAACAGCTAATATTGAAAGGATGTTAAGGCAATAATTTCATTTTAATTTGACGAAATTTACCATTAAATCCTTTTTGTTTATTTTCAAGTGTTTTGCTGGTAGGCCAAACTCGGCCCAAATAGCGTCTTGTAATCCGATACCTTTTAGAACGCGCCTAGCAATGGGAAAGAATACCGTAGTGACAGACCGCCGTGAAAGGCCTCAATATCTCTATTAAAAGTCAATTATCCAGTAATGAAGCATGTGTGAAAAACTGATGAATAAAACAATTTTGTATGAGCAATTTCAAAAACAATGCTCTAAATGACGTACCTGATAATCTAT
>NW_017804442.1:694825-697648 GCF_001625305.1 Branchiostoma belcheri
ATCAAGGGTTCTCCAGGTTGGCGAGTTCGTTCCTGGAGCGACTGGCGGAACGTGTAAATGTAGTGTTCCTTGGAAAAGGCAGTGGCCAGGCGCTGAGTCAGTGTTGAATAGGTAGCACGGGCCTGCCTCGGCAAACCAAGGTAGAAACGCAGGGCATGGTTGTCAAGGAAAGTTGGGAGGGCCATGGCACGTTCCTCAGGGGTGTACTTCTGAGAAGTGGCATAAAGGTCAAATTTGTTGAGCCACAAAGTGAAGTCATCATCAGTGCCGTTAAAATGTGGGTGGCAGTCTTGTCTTGAGGCGGAGGTCTGACGAGGGTTGCTGGTTGGTGGTGTCCTGAGTCATGGCAGGGGGTGGAGCCTGGTGGTAAGAAGCCCCGGCCGGGCTGGTCCCATGAGTGTTGGATTCAGCAACAGACGTGGCTGTGGGCACGGTACCCCTACCAGGAAAAGATCCTGTAGCGTAAGCAGACTGAGCATACTGATTGTACAGTGGTGTGGGACCCACCTGTGGTGTTGTACGTGGGAGGGCGCCTGGGAGGGTGGTTGCAGTTCGGACACCGGATGCGCCACGGGATTGAATGGGGGAAATTTCTGAAGGTGACAACAGTGGTCGCAGCCGTGGAAAGGTAATTTCCTCATCGTCTTCTAGCGTAAACGGATGGAGGTTAGCCATACCTGGAGTCTTGGTAGAGCAGGGTAGACACGAGTCAACCAGGTGGGGGAGGGGGGCGCTCGAACGTCGGTCGGCAATGTGCTCCAAATGCGATCCACAAGACAGAGCTGGCGGGAGTTCGAAGCCAGACACCGCTGCCACCAATATAAGTGTCCGGTTGGTGAAGATATTGGAACTTATAAGTAATCACTCCAGGAATGAAGATGCGAGAAGTGCTGGGATATGAAATGTATTCTTGTCAGAACATGTGCAGTCCGTGACCTCTGACCGGACTGGTCCAATAGTTTGTGGGGGTGTATATTGTATCCTTACACTAGTATACATGTAAAGATTTCTTACCACTTGAACTGGAAAAACAGCACTCACTGATGAGTCAGTTCAAAAGTTGAGAATTTGAGATATCTCTAGATCTTTAGGAACATTTCTGGGACAGTAAGTAAATGTAGGAGTTAATTTTGAGTCCTGGTGTCCAGGCCGGCTTGATCCGGACCAGCTAACAGTTTGGTGTGAGGATCTATTGACCCCAATGTGACAACCTCAGGTCATTGCATGGGGACTGGGCAGCAAATATTTCATTTTCATCTGATGGAGATCTCTATGTTCTTAGAGTTAGCAAGCACATTATAGACAGTTCAAATAAGGATGACGCTATCTTTAATTATAGAAACCTTGCCTTTGAGAAATTGCCTTATACATAATACATATTCAAATTCACAAGTGTTTACCCTGAAAGACTTTTAAGTGTGAACATAACAGAGTGCAAAGAAAGCTGTCAGTTAAACTAAAGGCCTCAATATCTCTATTAAAAATCAATTATCCAGTAATGAAGCATGTGTGAAAAACTGATGAATAAAACAATTTTGTATGAGCAATTTCAAAAACAATGCTCTAAATGACGTACCTGATAATCTATGATGGTAGTTGGGGAAGTCTTAATTCTTAATCCTGTTAATCTTAAGTATACATAGATTTGAAGACCTAGAGTATGGGAGGGGGGCAAGAACTTGATATCACTTTATAGATGCTACAGAATCAAGCTATTGCCTGACGAATTTTACCCAGGCACGTAAATATGTAGTCCAACCTGATACCATCACCAGATCACCGATAATGTCGTCATGCGGCCTTACGTAAGGGTTCGCACACACAGGGCAGGCATGAATTTTACATGCTGTTTCCTCATCATCACCATCATGCATAATTTTTTGGCAAGGAAGCAAAAATATGTTGTGATCGCAAGAACGATAACAGGAAATATCGGAACTAAAAACAGGTCATAAATTAAGCGTCGAGAATAAGTGTTTTAGAGGTCTAAGAAGAGTATTATTAAGTTGTTGTGTATTTTGTGAGATAATCGCAGTTATAAAACCTCCAACACGAGTTGGATTTTGTATTATTTACAGTCGCAGTTCAAGCATGCCCCTCCCCAACTCAGTTTTCCGCCCATTTTTGGGACGCGAATTTCTCCACTTCTGCGGCAATTTTCGCCAAATCAAACCCGCCTTCTGTAAAAACGAAACTCCTAAATACATAAAATATTACTGACAAGTCTACAGAGGGTAAAAACGTCGAGAAAACGGAGTTTCAAACTGACCTTCGGCGCTGATCTCTCCTGTGGAACACCCAACCTGCAAATACTGCCGTGACGTCACCGGCACGCACTGCGCAGACGCGGAACTACCCGGTCCTGCTGAGGGCAAAGGTCACCAGCTGGGGTGTGGCGCGAAACGTGAGCATGAGCAATATCTGTTTATAACTTTGTATATTAATATACACGCGCTATAATACCTTTTCTTGTGGTACGTACAAATTCTATAGGTAGAAAATATTGCTAGAAATAGCATGTACGCTTCCTAGTAGCACAAAAACGTGAGTTTTTCTTTCAATTCATGTTTCGAAGTTATAACTTACACACAGCTAGGCTAGGGCATAGGTCTGACCTGTAAATTACTAGTATATCGTATTTTGGTTTAATATTTAAAATCAGCACCGGAAAAACAACAGACTAAGAAATCACCTTCTCTAACATAAGCTGTGCCCTTGTTCTAAAAATTAACTGCTTTGCACACTGGCTGTTTTTGCCTTTTTATCGAAACTTTGAACTGTGCATGCAAGGTAAGTAAAATATACTCATAATTGTTTTAGACG
>NW_017804442.1:697668-704632 GCF_001625305.1 Branchiostoma belcheri
TTTTGATCGTCTCACACATGCGTAGATATGATAGTGGGGTTACTATATTGGAAGTCAGTCCGACTTTGGAAAACCTAGGTAGTTACACGTATCATTGAAATGATACATAAGGTACTTCGAAGACGACCCGACGTTTGCGTGTATCATTTATATGATAGACACGCAGGGCAGACCATAATCGCCTTTGCGAGAAAGAGTACTCGCCAAAGGGTGAAGGGATTTTTATCGTCTCACACATGCGTAGATATGATAGTACTAGTGGGGTTACTATATTGGAGGTCAGTCCGACTTTGGAAAACCTAGGTAGTTACACGTATCATTGAAATGATACAAAAAGCACTCCGAGGACGACCCGACGTTTACGTGTATCATTTATATGATAGACACGGAGGGCAGACCCTAATATTCTCGCCAAAGCGTAATTGGATTTTTAGGAAGAAGTTGCGAAACCTTATTGGCGCGGCTTTTTAAGAGCCAAGTGGTAACTCTTCTATTAGCTATTTAAGAAATGATTGCTGGTACAGTGTACCCGTCTCACACATGCGTAGATATGATAGTGGGGTTACTATATTGGAAGTCAGCCCGACTTTGGAAAACCTAGGTAGTTACACGTATCATTGAAATGATACATAAGGTACTTCGAAGACGACCCGACGTTTACGTGTATCATTTATATGATAGACACGGAGGGCAGACCCTAATATACTCGCCAAAGCGTAATTGGATTTTTGGGAAGAAGTCGCGAAACCTTATAGGCGCGGCTTTTTAAGAGCTTTTTTTCATGAAATTTCACTCCGCAACGTTTCCTTCGCTCTTCGGTGTGTAATATACTAGTAACCGAACCTCGTAAGCCGTGACCCGGAAGTAGATGGGATTAGCGGTATCACGGAAACCCCCATACAGTTCGAAAACCTACGCCAAAATGAGTTCTTAGCTAGCGAATAATGGTCAACTTTGACGCTACAAAGCTCGTTTTTGTGTACAAGTGTGATCTTCAAGTGAACTTCCCAAGGTTCCCTGACTTGTAAGGATTACAACGACATATATTTTAGCCTGGCTTTCCCGATTCTGACTGCGCTATGATAAATTCTGTGAACCATGCTAAGGACTCATTTCGGCGGTTAACAGCACACACAGGGCAGACATGAATTTTACATGCTGTTTCCTCATCATCACCATCATGCATTTGGAAAGGAAGCAAAAATATGTTGTGATCGCAAGAACGATAACAGGAAATATCGGAACTAAAAACAGGTCATAAATTAAGCGTCGAGAATAAGTATTTAAGAGGTCTAAGAAGAGTATTATTAAGTTGTTGTGTATTTTGTGAGATAATCGCAGTTATAAAACCTCCAACACGAGTTGGATTTTGTATTATTTACAGTCGCAGTTCAAGCATGCCCCTCCCCAACTCAGTTTTCCGCCCATTTTTGGGACGCGAATTTCTCCACTTCTGCGACAATTTTCGCCAAATCAAACCCGCCTTCTGTAAAAATAACACCTAAATACGTAAAATATTACTGACAAGTCTACAGAGGGTAGAAACGTTGAGAAAACGGAGTTTCAAACTGACCTTCGGCGCTGATATCTCCTGTGGAACACCCAACCTGCAAATACTGCCGTGACGTCACCGGCACGCAGTGCGCAGACGCGGAACTACCCGGTCCTGCTGAGGGCAAAGGTCACCAGCTGGGGTGTGGCGCGAAACGTGAGCATGAGCAATATCTGTTTATAACTTTATATACTGATATATACGCACTGAAATACCTCTACTTGTGGTACGTACAAATTCTATAGGTAGAAAATATTGCTAGAAATAGCATGTACGCTTCCTAGTAGCACAAAAACGTGAGTTTTTCTTTCAATTCATGTTTCGAAGTTATAACTTACACACAGCTAGGCTAGGGCATAGGTCTGACCTGTAAATTACTAGTATATCGTATTTTGGTTTAATATTTAAAATCAGCACCGGAAAAAACAACAGACTAAGAAATCACCTTCTCTAACATAAGCTGTGCCCTTGTTCTAAAAATTAACTGCTTTGCACACTGGCTGTTTTTGGCTTTTATCGAAACTTTGAACTGTGCATGCAAGGTAAGTAAAATATACTCATAATTGTTTTAGACGATCTTTACACCTAGGTCCCCAGGTCCAAAAGTCATGTGTGCCTAGCTCGCTGATCCCAGGCTCGGCACGTACCGCACGTGTGGCTGGTGGATCTAGGGTATAGAACGAGAACAGAAGTCACAGGTAAGGCTGCATGCAAGGAACTTTAACATAACGTCCTTGCATTGTTAGAAACTGGGCTCTCAATCAGTTAAGTACGACCCTTAGCTATAGCTTAAGGCCTAGGGAAGCCTATTACTTAATATGTTGTAGGTCATAGGGAAATTTGGAGGGTTTGTTTTGTTTCTATGTGTTGGAGCAAAGTCTAACTGTACAATGCTAGTAGCCACCTCTGTGTGTTAAGGACCACTTTTAGATGATCCCTTAGGAAAAGATTCTCTTCCTTCTACAGGTGTGTCTGTATCTTGAGTGACAGTAGGAACATGGCTACCACCTTAGAAACTGATGTTGTGGTGATTGGAGCTGGAATATCAGGTAGGCATTAGTGGGGAATCAATGGCAGGGCTCGAAATTAACATTGTCCCAGTGTCAAATGACACTAAATTTTCAGCTCGGGACAATTCAAATTATGCTTCGGGACAATTTTGGGGCAATTGTAAAATTCTAAAACCGTCCACGTCATTTAGGAACGCAATCTATCTATCCTGCTGCGGGCCGCCAGCAGTCCATAATACTCTGACAAACATTTGAATTTGACCAGTCAGGATTTTCCAAATGTCGGGGAGGGGGGCCTGAAGATGGTGGCGCACCCATGATACTGTATTTCCCTACAGTCTGGGAAAAATGATGGATATTTACTAATATTATTTACTTGAACTGTTGAAGTGGACTTCAAGTTGTACAAATTCAGTTGTTGTTGTTTTTATTGTTGTTGCTTATTTCCTAGAAAAATCAGGCTGGGACAGTTCATCCTCAGTTCGGGACAATCAAAATCTATTTTGGGACAATTCTGGGACAATAGAAAAAAAAGTTAATTTCGAGGCCTGAATGGACCAGTGGAGTGTTAATAAATTTTATTTTTAAAGTCAGGATTAATTGCATGTACAGTGTCAAAGTAAAGGATAAGTAATAAAGTACACACAGCCACTGTCGGATCAACTGTAAGGTACTACACTTACTATTATTGGGTATGCCTCAATCTTTGAAGGCAGTGGATAATATGCAGTGGTCCCATGTTGCGCATAATGAGTGGGTTTTATAATTTCTTGATCTTTGAAATGATGTGCAATACATTTCTGGACTACATCTAGTTTAGATATAGGAGTTAAATTTTGAAACTTTTTTCTTTGCAGGTGTGGTTACAGCCAAATGCCTCCTGGATGTGGGGTTAAAGGTCAAAGTTCTGGAGCGTACGGGTGAGGTCGGCGGGCTGTGGACGTTCCGAGACAAGGTCGGATACGGGGTCATGAGATGTACGCACATGTGAGTCACTCTGGGTTTGTTTGTTTGTTTGTTTGTTTGTTTGTTACATCCAGGTATGGAAGTGCTTGGGTCACCAGGCTGCATTGTGGGGTTTTGTGTATATCTAGAGCCCCTTATTTGGACTGGACAGGTTTTTCCGCCATTCCTCAGAAATAATCTCCAAGCAGATCATATGGTGGCAAGGCAGTATTCATTGGCCAAAAGAGTGCCAATGGGTACAGTCTGGCTAATGGATAATGCCTGGCCAATTTGATACTGTTTTTAGCGGTCACCAAAAGATTTATCTAGCCCCGATCTCAATTTTCTGCCAGGCGGCAGTGCACTAAAAACCATACATTGTATTTTCATACTTTTCTCTCCAGAAACGTCTCGAAGCACAACTACTGCTTCTCTGACTTCCCGTTCCCAGACGACGTCCCAGACTATCCACACCACTCCCACATGGCCAAGTACATCACTGACTACGTCATGCACTTTGGCATCAACAAGGTCATCAGCTTCCAGACACAGGTCAACAAGATGGAGAGAAAAGGTCAAATGGCTTCATTTTAGCTGGTTCTATGTATTCTAGGACATTATGCACTGTACTAAAGAAAGGCATGCAAGGTTCACAAAAAAGCAGTTCAATACATGTATGGTTTATAATTCAAAGAAAAAGAGTTGAAAGCTCACTCCAGTGGGTTTGTCTTGCTGTAGTGTCATCATGTCATTGTCACCTTTCCTCATTTCCTACTTCTGTAGGATCAGAGTGATCGAAAAGTCCATTTTGTTGTCATTTCAAAGCCTGGAAATGTATGTATGTGTGTATGTTCTTTACACCTTGTAAGTTAAATCTAAGTCATCACCCAACAGTAAGTCTAAAGTAAGAACAGAAATGTTGATGATTTCCTCTTTCCCCAGATGACAAATGGGTTGTCACGGCGACCAGAGTGGAGGATGATGGGAAGGGAGGATGGACCACAGGGGAGGAGGAGGTATATGTCGCCAAGTTTGTTGCCATAGCAACAGGGCATCATGTGACCCCCAGCCTCGCAAAGTTTCCCGGGCAAGAAACATTCAAGGGTAGGTCAAAAACATTATAGTATCATCTTCATCTTCAGATCTTGACACAAATTTATTCCTGGACCACTACTTCTTAGTCTTCTTAGTGCTTTTTTAGTATAGATACAAAGACAACCTTGACATAGGGAAAGTTTATGAAATAATTTATAGCTTAACCACTGCAAAACATTCATTGGTGGAGTCTTGTCTTGAAGAGCTTTAGGAATAGTAGTTCTCAGAGCTCAGATCAAGAAAATCTTAAATTTCAAGGCCCCAATGATGAGGCCCATATGTTCTTGTGACAAATATGGAATTCCATGTTCATATACTAACATCTTAATATCTAATAACATCTTAGTGTGTTTTAAAACTCACTCCTATGCTGTGCAGGTGAGTTGATTCACAGTGCAGACTACAAAGACCCCATCACTAACCGGTTGGTGGGGGGGCGGGTACTGGTGGTGGGGATCGGCAACAGTGCTGTGGATGTGGCAGTGGACGCTGCTACAGTGGGAAGGCATGTATCAACTAAACATTGCTACATTTTGTGTATCCCAATCGACATTTTTAAATGACTTCGCTAGTTTCATATAATAGCATTAATATGAAACGCATGTATTGAATTGGTTAACTTTAGATCCAAGGAATTTTAATGTAATTCTTTTGAGAATAACTTTTTTAAAGTAGACTCAACAATGAAATGTAACAAGTATTTAGCCTGTAATTGAAACCTACCTTAGCTATTTCTTCTCTCTCTCCTTCCCTGGAGTACATTATGTAGCAAAGTGGCAGGATGTTGGAGGGGCTGGTCACCATATACATGTATATGAAAGTGTTTGAGTAAGAATAAGCCAAGCAGTAGTTTGTCAATCTAGACCGTTCAAAGGTTAACATTACATTTGCTTTGTAAAATGTTACTTTCAAGTTTCTAGCTCATAACCCTTTTGTTCCCATGTACAATGTACACATAGGTGTCGTAAGGTGTACCTGAGTACGCGGTCCGGCGCCTGGGTTCTCCCCAACTACGTGTTCGGCCGGCCCACGGACCACTACGCCTGCCGTACCTTCCTCTGGTTACCATGGAAACTGGCCACAAACGTCCTGGAAACTGTGGTGACACTCATTCATGGCAACCCTTACAGGTAGGTGCTGATCATAAAATCTGACGTGTTAATGAATTTGAGACATTCTGGCATTCTGGAATGATGACATATCAGAACAGCCTTTCCAAAAAATCAAAAATCTAGTGCCAAAGTTGCTCAGCAAAATTATGCATTCAATCACTGTTCTTAGAAGTGAACTAGAAAAGGCATTTTGCATGGTGCCCATTTTTCCAGTTTGTAGCGTGTGGTCTGTCCAGTACAGACCCACAGGACAGAGCTAGCTGAAGGCGTGGTGTCCAGAACAGCCAACTGCTGCCCACCCCTGGGACAGGGAAACTGGCAGCAGAATAATCTAAACCAGGATAGTGAGTGAGTGGGTGAGTAAGTGTAGCCCTGTGTGTTTGTGTGTGTGTGTGTGTGTGTGTCTGTATCTTTCTACAATTTCCAACACATACAATGCAGCAATTTGTCATTAATTCTCATCAGTGTCTTAAGTTTTCTATTGGTGAGATTGGAAGTGTGGCAAATATAGGGGTGTCCCCAAGCAGTATGGGTGAGGGGGTGAAGTCTGCCATCTCTGACTGCCTTGTTGTTGTTGTTTACTGCAGATGGGGGCTGAACCCGAAGATGAGAGCTCTGCAGACCCAGCCTACAGTCAGCCCCACCCTGATCCACAACATACAACGCAACAATGTCACCATCAAACCCAACATCACAAGGTAAAGGGGAGTCTGTGTGTTACACAATCTCTAACCCTAGCCCTAGCCCTAGCCCTAGCCCTAGCCCTAGCCCTAGCCCTAGCCCTAGCCCTAGCCCTAGCCCGCCTTTTTCGGATAGCCCTGGCCTAGCCTGGCTAGCCCTGGCTCTAGCCCTATCCCTATCCCTAACCCTATCCCTATCCCTATCCCTATCCCTATCCCTAACCCTATCCCTATCCCTATCCCTAACCCTAGCCCTAGCCCTAGCCCTAGCCCTAGCCCTAACCCTATTCCTATCCCTATCCCTAACCCTATCCCTATCACTATCCCTAACCCTATCAATATTCCTATCCCTATCCCTATCAATATTCCTATCCCTATCCCTAACCCCATCCCTATCCCTATCCCTATCCCTATCCCCATCCCTATCCCTATCCCTATCCCTATCCCTATCCCTATCCCTATCCCCATCCCCATCCCTATCCCTAGCCCTAGCCCTAACCCTATCCCTATCCCTAACCCTATCCCTATCCCTATCCCTATCCCTATCCCTATCCCTATCCCTAGCCCTAG